>NW_027436624.1:0-37894 GCF_031877795.1 Strix aluco | reverse complement strand
TATAGAGGAGGAAGGGGGAGGAGAAAGAGAGAGGAAGAGAAGAGAGGAGGAAGAGAGAGGAGGAAGAGAGAGGAGAAAGAGAGAGGAGGAAGAGAGAGGAGGAATAGAGAGGAAGAGTAGAGAGGAGGAAAAGAGAAGAGGAAGAGAGAGGAGGAAGAGAGAGGAGGAAGAGAGAGGAGGAAGAGAGAGGAGAAAGAGATAGGAGGAAGAGGGAGGAGGAAGAGACAGGAAGAGGAGAGAGAAGGAAGACAAAGGAGGAAGAGAGTGGAAGAAGAGACAGGAGGAAGAGAGAGGATAGAGACAGGAGAAAGAGGGAGGTGGAAGAGGGAGGAGGAAGAGAGAGGAAGAGGAAAGATGAGGAAAAAGGAGAAGGAAGAGGGAGGAGGAAGAGAAAGGAAGAAGATAAAGCAGGAGGAGAGAGGAGAATAATAGAGGAGGAAGAGAGAGGAGGAAGAGAAAGGAAAATGAGAGAGAAGGAAGTGAGAGGAAAAGGGGAGAGGAGGAAGAGAGAGAAGGAAAAGAGAGAAGGAAGAGAGAGGAGGAAGAGAGAGGAGGAAGAGAGAGGTGGAAAACAGAGGAAGAGGAGAGAGGAGGAAGACAGTTGAGGAAGAGAGTGGAGGAAGAGAGAGGAGGAAGAGAGAGGAAGAGGAGAGAGAAGGAAAAGAGAAGAGGAAGAGAGAGGAGGAAGAGAGAGGAGGAAGAGAGAGAAGGAAGAGAGAGGAGGAAGAGAGGAAAAGGAGAGAGGAGAAAAGTGAGGAGGAAGAGAGAGGAGGAAGAGAGAGGAGGGGTAGAGAGGAGGAAGAGAGAGGAGGAAGAGAGAGGAGGAAGAGAGAGGTGGAAGAGAAAGGAGGAAGGGGGAGGAGAAAGAGAGAGGAAGAGAAGAGAGGTAGAAGAGAGAGGAGGAAGAGAGAGGAGAAAGAGAGAGGAGGAATAGAGAGGAGGAAGAGAGAGGAAGAATAGAGAGGAGGAAAAGAGAAGGAGGAAGAGAGAGGAGGAAGAGAGAGGAGGAAGAGAGAGGAGGAAGAGGGAGGAGGAAGAGGGAGGAGTAAGAGAGAGGAAGAGGAGAGAGAAGGAAGACAAAGGAGGAAGAGAGTGGAGGAAGAGAGAGGAGGAAGATAGAGGAGGAAGAGAGGAAAATGAGAGAGGAGGAAATGTGAGGAGGAAGAGAGAGGAGGAAGAGAGAGGTGGAAGGGAGAGGAAGAGGAGAGAGGAGGAAAAGAGAAGAGGAAGAGAGAGGAGGAAGAGAGAGGAGGTTGAGAGAGGAGGGGTAGAGAGGACGAAGAGAGAGGTGGAAGAGAGAGGAGGAAGAGAGAGGAGGGGAGAGATGAGGGGGAGAGAGGAGGATGAGAGAGGAGGAAGAGAGAGAAGGAAGACAGAGGAGGAAGAGAGAGGAGGAAGAGAAAGGTAAAGTAGAGAGGATGAAAAGAGAAGAGGAAGAGAGAGTAGGAAGAGACAGGTGGAAGACAGAGGAAGAGGAGAGAGAAGGAAGAGAGCGGAAAAGGGGAGAGGAGAAAGAGAGAGGAGGAAAAGAGAGGAGGAAGAGAGAGGAGGAAGAGAGATGAGGAAGAGAAAGGAGAAAGAGAGAGGAAGAGGAGAGAGGAGGAAAAGAGAAGAGGAAGAGAGAGGAGGAAGAGAGAGGAGGAAGAGAGAGGAGGAAGAGAGAGGAGGAAGAGAGAGGAGAAAGAGAGAGGTGGAAGACAGAGGAGGAAGAGAGTGGAGGAAAAGAGAGGAAAAAGAGAGAGGTGGAAGAGAGAGGAGAAAGAGAGAGGAGGAAGAGAGAGGAGGAAGAGAGAGGAGGAAGAGAGGAAAAGGAGAGAGGAGGAAAGTGAGGAGGAAGAGAGAGGAGGAAAAGAGAGGAAGAGGAGAGAGGAGGAAAAGAGAAGAGGAAGAGAGAGGAGGAAGAGAGAAGAGGAAGAGAGAGTAGGGGTAGAGAGGAGAAGATAGGAAAAGGAGAGAGGAGGAAATGTGAGGATGAAGAGAGAGGATGAAGAGAGAGGAGGAAGAGAGAGGAGGAAGAGAGAGGAGAAAGAGAGAGGTGGAAGACAGAGGAGGAAGAGAGTGGAGGAAAAGAGAGGAAAAAGAGAGAGGAGGAAGAGAGAGGAGGAAGAGAGAGGAGGAAGAGAGAGAAGAAGAGAGAGGAGGAAGAGAGGAAAAAGAGAGAGGAAGAAAAGTGAGGAGGAAGAGAGAGGAGGAAGAGAGAGGAGTAAGAGAGAGGAGGGGTAGAGAGGAGGAAGAGAGAGGAGGAAGAGAGAGGAGGAAGAGAGAGGAGAAAGAGAGAGGAGAAAGAGAGAGGAGAAAGAGAGAGGAGAAAGAGAGAGGAGGAAGAGAGGAAAAGGAGAGAGGAGGAAATGTGAGGATGAAGAGAGAGGATGAGAGAGAGGAGGAAGAGAGAGGAGGAAGAGAGAGGAGAAAGAGAGAGGTGAAGACAGAGGAGGAAGAGAGTGGAGGAAAAGAGAGGAAAAAGAGAGAGGAGGAAGAGAGAGTAGGAAGAGAGAGGAGGAAGAGAGAGGAGGAAGAGAGAGGAGGAAGAGAGAGGAGGAAGAGAGGAAAAAGAGAGAGGAGGAAAAGTGAGGAGGAAGAGAGAGGAGGAAGAGCGAGGAGTAAGAGAGAGGAGGAGTAGAGAGGAGGAAGAGAGAGGAGGAAGAGAGAGGAGGAACAGAGAGGTGGAAGAGAAAGGAGGAAGGGGGAGGAGAAAGAGAGAGGAAGAGAAGAGAGGAGGAGAGAGAGGAGGAAGAGAGAGAAGGAAGAGAGAGTGGGAAGAGAGAGGAGAAGAGAGAGGAGGAAGAGAGTGGAGGAAGAGAGAGGAGAAAGAGAGAGGTGGAAGACAGAGGAGGAAAAGAGTGGAGGAAAAGAGAGATAAAAGAGAGAGGAGGAAGAGAGAGGAGAAGAGAGAGGAGGAAGAGAGAGGAGGAAGAGAGAGGAGGAAGAGAGAGGAGGAAGAGAGGAAAGGAGAGAGGAGGAAAAGTGAGGAGGAAGAGAGAGGAGGAAAAGAGAGGAAGAGGAGAGAGGAGGAAAAGAGAAGAGGAAGAGAGAGGAGGAAGAGAGAGGAGGAAGAGAGAGGAGGGGTAGAGAGGAGGAAGATAGAGAGGAAGGGGGAGGAGAAAGAGAGAGGAAGAGAAGAGAGGAGGAAGAGAGAGGAGGAAGAGAGAGGAGAAAGAGAGAGGAGGAAGAGAGAGGAGGAATAGAGAGGAAGAGTAGAGAGGAGGAAAAGAGAAGAGGAAGAGAGAGGAGAAGAGAGAGGAGGAAGAGAGAGGAGGAAGAGAGAGGAGAAAGAGATAGGAGGAAGAGGGAGGAGGAAGAGACAGGAAGAGGAGAGAGAAGGAAGACAAAGGAGGAAGAGAGTGGAGGAAGAGAGAGGAGGAAGAGAGAGGAGAAAGAGAGGAAAAGGAGAGAGGAGGAAATGTGAGGAGGAAGAGAGAGCAGGAAGAGAGAGGTGGAAGGGAGAGAAGAGGAGAGAGGAGGAAAAGAGAAGAGGAAGAGAGAGGAGGAAGAGAGAGGAGGAAGAGAGAGGAGGGGTAGAGAGGACGAAGCGAGAGGTGGAAGAGAGAGGAGGAAGAGAGAGAAGGAAGACAGAGGAGGAAGAGAGAGGAGGAAGAGAGAGGAGCGGGAGAGAGGAGGAAGAGAGAAGAAAATGAGAGAAGAGGAAGAGAGTGGAAAATAAGATGGGGGGAATGAGGAGGAGGAAAAGAGAGGAGAAAGACAGAGGAGGAAGAGAGGGAGGAAGAAGAGAAAATGAGGAAGAGAAAGGATGAAGAAAGAGGAAAAGGAGAGAGGAGGAAGAGATAGGAAAAGGGGAGAGGAGGAAGAGGAGGAGGAAAAGAGAGGAGGAAGAGAGGGGAGGAAGAGAGAGGAGAATAGAGAGGAAAGGAGAGAGGAGGAAGAGAGAGTAGGACTAGAGAGGAGAAAGAGAGAGGAGGATGAGAGAGGAGGAAGAGAGAGGAGGAAGAGAGAGGAAAATGAGATAGGAGTAAAATAGAGGAGGAAAAAAGAGGAGGAAGAGACAGGAGGAAGAGAGAGGAGGAAGTAGAGGAGGAAGAGAAAGGTGGAAAACAGAGGAAGAGGAGAGAGGAGGAAGACAGAGGAGGAAGAGAGTGGAGGAAGAGAGAGGAAAAAGAGAGAGGAGGAAGAGAGAGGAGTACGAGAGAGGAGGAAGAGAGAGGAGGAAGAGAGAGCAGGAGAAGAAAGGAGGAGAAGAGACATGGAAGAGGGAGGAGGAGAGAGGAGGAAAAGAGAGGAGGAAGATAGAGGAGGAAGAGAGAGGAGTAAGAGAGAGAAGAAAGAGAGAGGAGGAAGAGAGAGGAGGAAGAGAGAGGAGAAAGAGAGAGGAGAAAGAGAGAGGAGAAAGAGAGAGGAAAAGAAGAGAGGAGGAAGAGGGAGGAGGAAGAGAAAGGAGGAAGAGAAAGGAGGAAGAGAAAGGAGGAAGAGAGAGGAGTAGGAGAGAGGAGGAAGAGACAGGAGGAAGAGAGAGGATAGAGACAGGAGAAAGAGGGAGGTGGAAGAGGGAGGAGGAAGAGAGAGGAAGAGAAAGATGAGGAAAAAGGAGGAGAAAGAGGGAGGAGGGGTTAAGTTATTAAGAGAAGGAAGAAGAGAAATGAGGAGGAGAGACCAGAATGATAGAGGAGGAAGAGAGAAGAGGAAGAGAAAGGAAAATGAGAGAGAAGGAAGTGAGAGGAAAAGGGGAGAGGAGGAAGAGAGAGAAGGAAAAGAGAGGAGGAGAGAGAGGAGGAAGAGAGAGGAGGAAGAGAGAGAAGGAAGAGAGAGGTAGAAAACAGAGGAAGAGGAGAGAGGAGGAAGAGAGATGACGAAGAGAGTGGAGGAAGAGAGAGGAGGAAGAGAGAGGAAGAGGAGAGAGGAGGAAAGAGAAGAGGGAGAGGAGGATGAGAGAGGAGGAAGAGTGAAGGAAGAGAGAGGAGGAATAGAGTGGAGGGAGAGGAGGAAGAGAGAGGAAGAGAGAGGAGGAAAAGAAGAGGAGGAAAAGAGAGGAGGAAGAGAGAGGAGGAAGAGAGATGAGGAAGAGAAAGGAGGATGAGTGAGGATGAGGATGAGAGGTGGAAAGAAAGAGGAAGTGAGGTGGAAGAGAGTGGAGGAGAGTGTGGTGGTAGAGTAAGGTGGTGAGGAAGGAGAAAGAGAGTGGAGGAGAGAGAGGAAAGAGAGAGGAGGAAAGAGAGGAGGAAAGGAGGGAGGTAGAGTGAGGTGTTGAGAGGTGGAGGGTTAGTGTGGTAAGTTGAGGTTTTGTGTTGTTGAAGAGAGGAGGTGAGAGGAAAGGTGAGGAGGAAAGTGAGGAGGAAGAGAGAGGAGGAAGAAGGGAAGAGAAGGAGGGTAGAGAGGAAGCGAGAGGAGGAAGAGAGAGGAGGAAGAGAGAGGAGGAAGAGAGGAGGGGTAGAGAGGAGAGGAGGAAAGAGAGAAGAGAGAAGAGAGAAGGAAGAGAGAGGAGGAAGAGAGAGGAGAAGAGAGGAGGAGAGAGAGAGGAGGTAGAGAGAGAAGGAAGAGAGAGGAAGAGGAGAGAGGAAGGAAAGAGAAGAGGAGAGGAGGAAGAGAGAGGAGGAAAGAGAGGAGGAAGAGAGAGGAGGAAGAGAGAGGTGGAAGACAGAGGAAGAGCAGAGAGAAGGAAGACAGAGGAGGAAGAGACTGGAGGAAGAGAGAGGAGGAAGAGAGAGGAGAAAGAGAGAGGTGGAAGACAGAGGAGGAAGAGAGTGGAGGAAAAGAGAGGAAAAAGAGAGAGGAGAAGAGAGAGGAGGAAGAGAGAGGAGGAAGAGAGAGGAGGAAGAGAGGAAAAGGAGAGAGGAGGAAAAGTGAGGAGGAAGAGAGAGGAGGAAGAGGAAGAGAGGAGGAGGAAAAGAGAAGAGAAGAGAGAGGAGGAAGAGAGAGGAGGAAGAGAGAGGAGGAAGAGACAGGAGGATGACAGAGGAAGAGGAGAGGATAGGAAAAGAGAGGAGGAAGAGAGAGGAGGAAGAGAGAGGAGGAAGAGAGAGGAGGGAGAGAGAGCAGGACAGGAAAGGAGGAGAAGAGACATGGAAGAGGGAGGAGGAGAGAGGAGTAGAGAGACGAGGAAGATAGAGGAGGAAGAGAGAGGAGTAAGAGAGAGAAGGAACAGAGAGGAGGAAGAGAGAGGAGGAAGAGAGAGGAGAAAGAGAGAGGAGAAAGAGAGAGGAGAAAGAGAGAGGAAGAGAAGAGAGGAGGAAGAGTGAGGAGGAAGAGAAAGGAGGAAGAGAAAGGAGGAAGAGAGAGGAGGAAAGAGAGGAGTAGGAGAGGAGGAAGAGAGAGGAGGAAGAGAGAGGATAGAGACAGAAGAAAGAGGGAGGTGGAAGAGGGAGGAGGAAGAGAGAGGAAGAGGAAAGATGAGGAAAAAGGAGGAGGAATAGGGAGGAGGAAGAGAAAGGAAGAAGATAAAGCAGGAGGAGAGAGGAGAATAATAGAGAAGGAAGAGAGAGGAGGAAGAGAAAGGAAAATTACAGAGAAGGAAGTGAGAGGAAAAGGGGAGAGGAGGAAGAGAGAGAAGGAAAAGAGAGAAGGAAGAGAGAGGAGGAAGAGAGAGGAGGAAGAGAGAGGTGGAAAACAGAGGAAGAGGAGAGAGGAGGAAGACAGTTGAGGAAGAGAGTGGAGGAAGAGAGAGGAGGAAGAGAGAGGAAGAGGAGAGAGGAGGAATAGAGAAGAGGAAGAGAGAGGAGGAAGAGAGTGGAGAAGAGAGAGAAGGAAGAGAGAGGATGAAGAGAGAGGAGAAGAGAGAGGAGGAAGAGAGAGGAAGAGGAGAGAGGAGGAAAAGAGAAGAGGAAGAGAGATGAGGAAGAGAGAGGAGGAAGAGAGAGAAGGAAGAGAGAGGAGGAAGAGAGAGGAGCGGTAGAGAGAAGGAAGATAGAGGAGGAAGATAGAGGAGGAAGATAGAGAAGGAAGAGAGAGGAGGAAGAGAGAGGAGGAAGAGGAGGTGGAAGAGAAAGGAGGAAGAGAGCGGAGTAAGAGAGAGGAGGAAGAGAGAGGAAGAGGAGAGAGGAGGAAGAGAGAGGAGGAAGAGAGAGGATGAAGAGAGAGGTGGAAGAGAGAGGAGAAAGAGAGAGGAGGAAGAGAGAGGAGGAAGAGAGAGGTGGAAGAGAAAGGAGGAAGAGGGAGGAGAAACAGAGAGGAAGAGAAGAGAGGAGGAAGAGAGAGGAGGAAGAGAGAGGAGGAAGACAGAGGAGGAAGAGAGAGGAAGAGGAGAGAGGAGGAAAAGAGAAGAGGAAGAGAGAGGAGGAAGAGAGAGGTGGAAGACAAAGGAAGAGGAGAGAGAAGGAAGAGAGTGGAAAAGGGGAGAGGAGGAAGAGAGAGGAGGAAAAGAGAGGAGGAAGAGAGTGGAAGAGGAGAGAGGAGGAAAAGAGAAGAGGAAGAGAGAGGAGGAAGAGAGAGGAGGAAGAGAGAGGAGGAAGAGAGAGGAGGAAGAGAGAGGAGGAAGAGAGTGGAGGAAAAGAGAGGAAAAAGAGAGAGGAGGAAGAAAGAGGAGGAAGAGAGAGGAGGAAGAGAGAGGAGGAAGAGAGAGAAGGAAGAGAGAGGAGGAAGAGAGGAAAAGGAGAGAGGAGGAAAAGTGAGGAGGAAGAGAGAGGAGGAAGAGAGAGGAGGAAGAGAGAGGATGAAGAGAGAGTTGGAAGAGAGAGGAGGAAGAGAGAGGAGGAAGAGAGTGGTGGAAGAGAAAGGAGGAAGGGGGAGGAGAAAGAGAGAGGAAGAGAAGAGAGGAGGAAGAGAGAGGAGGAAGAGAGAGGAGAAAGAGAGAGGAGAAAGAGAGAGGAGGAAGAGAGAGGAAGAGTAGAGAGGAGGAAAAGAGAAGAGGAAGAGAGAGGATTAAGAGAGAGGAGGAAGAGAGAGGAGGAAGAGAGAGGAGGAAGAGAGAGGAGGAAGAGGTAGGAGTAAGAGAGAGGAAGAGGAGAGAGAAGGAAGACAAAGGAGGAAGAGAGTGGAGGAAGAGAAAGGAGGAAGATAGAGGAGGAAGAGAGGAAAATGAGAGAGGAGGAAATGTGAGGAGGAAGAGAGAGGAGGAAGAGAGAGGTGGAAGGGAGAGGAAGAGGAGAGAAGAGTGAAAGAGAAGAGGAAGAGAGAGGAGGAAGAGAGAGGAGGTTGAGAGAGGAGGGGTAGAGAGGACGAAGCGAGAGGTGGAAGAGAGAGGAGGAAGAGAGAGGAGTGGGAGAGATGAGGGGGAGAGAGGAGGATGAGAGAGGAGGAAGAGAGAGAAGGAAGACAGAGGAGGAAGAGAGAGGAGGAAGAGAGAGGAAAAGTAGAGAGGAGGAAAGGAGAAGAGGAAGAGAGAGTAGGAAGAGAGAGGTGGAAGACAGAGGAAGAGGAGAGAGAAGGAAGAGAGCGGAAAAGGGGAGAGGAGAAAGAGAGAGGAGGAAAAGAGAGAAGGAAGAGAGAGGAGGAAGAGAGATGAGGAAGAGAAATGAGGAAGAGAGAGGAAGAGGAGAGAGGAGGAAAAGAGAAGAGGAAGAGAGAGGAGGAAGAGAGAGGAGGAAGAGAGAGGAGGAAGAGAGAGGAGGAAGAGAGGAAAAGGAGAGAGGAGGAAATGTGAGAATGAAGAGAGATGAGGAAGAGATAGGAGGAAGAGAGAGGAGGAAGAGAGAGGAGGAAGAGAGAGGAGAAAGAGAGAGGTGGAAGACAGAGGAGGAAGAGAGTGGAGGAAAAGAGAGGAAAAAGAGAGAGGTGGAAGAGAGAGGAGGAAGAGAGAGGAGGAAGAGAGAGGAGGAAGAGAGAGGAGGAAGAGAGGAAAAGGAGAGAGGAGGAAAAGTGAGGAGGAAGAGAGAGGAGGAAAAGAGAGGAAGAGGAGAGAGGAGGAAAAGAGAAGAGGAAGAGAGAGGAGGAAGAGAGAGGAGGAAGAGAGAGTAGGGTTAGAGAGGAGGAAGAGAGAGGAGGAAGAGAGAGGAGGAAGAGAGAGGTGGAAGAGAAAGGAGGAAGGGGGAGGAGAAAGAGAGAGGAAGAGAAGAGAGGAAGAAGAGAGAGGAAGAAGAGAGAGGAGAAAGAGAGAGGAGGAAAAGAGAGGAGGAATAGAGAGGAAGAGTAGAGAGGAGGAAAAGATAAGAAGAAGAGAGAGGAGGAAGAGAGAGGAGGAAGAGAGAGGAAGAATAGAGAGGAAGAGTAGAGAGGAGGAAAAGAGAAGAGGAAGAGACAGGAGGAAGAGAGAGGAGAAAGAGAGAGGAGGAAGAGAGAGGAGTGGGAGAGATGAGGGGGAGAGAGGAGGATGAGAGAGGAGGAAGAGAGAGAAGGAAGACAGAGGAGGAAGAGTGAGGAGGAAGAGAGAGGAGGGGGAGAGAGGAGGGGGAGAGCGGAGGAAGACAGTGGAGGAAGAGAGAGGAGGAAGAGAGAGGAGGAAGAGAGAGGAAAAAGAGAGAGGAGGAAGAGAGAGGAGGAAGAGAGAGGAGGAAGAGAGAGGAGGGAGAGAGTGCAGGACAAGAAAGGAGGAGAAGAGACATGGAAGAGGGAGGAGGAGAGAGGAGGTACAGAGAGGAGGAAGATAGAGGAGGAAGAGACAGGAGTAAGAGAGAGAAGGAAGAAAGAGGAGGAAGAGAGAGGAGAAAGAGAGAGGAGAAAGAGAGAGGAAGAGAAGAGAGGAGCAAGAGTGAGGAGGAAGAGAAAGGAGGAAGAGAAAGGAGGAAGAGAGAGGAGGAAAAGATAGGAGTAGGAGAGAGGAGGAAGAGAGAGGAGGAAGAGAGAGAATAGAGACAGGAGAAAGAGGGAGGTGGAAGAGGGAGGAGGAAGAGAGAGGAAGAGGAAAGATGAGGAAAAAGGAGGAGGAAGAGGGAGGAGGAAGAGAAAGGAAGAACATAAAGCAGGAAGAGAGAGGAGAATAATAGAGGAGGAAGAGAGAGGAGGAAGAGAAAGGAAAATTAGAGAGAAGGAAGTGAGAGGAAAAGGGGAGAGGAGGAAGAGAGAGAAGGAAAAGAGAGGAGGAAGAGAGAGGAGGAAGAGAGAGGTGGAAGAGAGAAGTGGAAGAGAGAGGAGGAAGAGAGTGGAGGAAAAGAGAGGAAAAGGAGAGAGGAGGAAATGTGAGAATGAAGAGAGATGAGGAAGAGAGAGGAGGAAGAGAGAGGAGGAAGAGAGAGGAGGAAGAGAGAGGAGGAAGAGAGAGGTGGAAGACAGAGGAGGAAGAGAGTGGAGAAAAAGAGAGGAAAAAGAGAGAGGTGGAAGAGAGAGGAGGAAGAGAGAGGAGGAAGAGAGAGGAGGAAGAGAGAGGAGGAAGAGAGAGGTGGAAGAGAAAGGAGGAAGGGGGAGGAGAAAGAGAGAGGAAGAGAAGAGAGGAAGAAGAGAGAGGAAGAAGAGAGAGGAGAAAGAGAGAGGAGGAAAAGAGAGGAGGAATAGAGAGGAAGAGTAGAGAGGAGGAAAAGATAAGAGGAAGAGAGAGGAGGAAGAGAGAGGAGGAAGAGAGAGGAAGAATAGAGAGGAAGAGTAGAGAGGAGGAAAAGAGAAGAGGAAGAGAGAGGAGGAAGAGAGAGGAGAAAGAGAGAGGAGGAAGAGAGAGGAGGAAGAGAGAGGTGGAAGACAGAGGTGGAAGAGAGAGGAGGAAGAGAGTGGAGGAAAAGAGAGGAAAAGAGAGAGGAGGAAGAGAGAGGAGGAAGAGAGAGGAGGAAGAGAGAGGAGGAAGAGAGAGAAAGAAGAGAGAGGAGGAAGAGAGAAAAAGGAGAGAGGAGGAAAAGTGAGGAGGAAGAGAGAGGAGGAAGAGAGAGGAGGAAGAGAGAGGAGGGGTAGAGAGGAGGAAGAGAGAGGAGGAAGAGAGAGGAGGAAAAGAGAGGTGGAAGAGAAAGGAGGAAGGGGGAGGAGAAAGAGAGAGGAAGAGAAGAGAGGAGGAAGAGAGAGGAGGAAAAGAGAGGAGAAAGAGAGAGGAGAAAGAGAGAGGAGGAAGAGAGAGGAAGAGTAGAGAGGAGGAAAAGAGAAGAGGAAGAGAGAGGATTAAGAGAGAGGAGGAAGAGAGAGGAGGAAGAGAGAGGAGGAAGAGAGAGGAGGAAGAGGGAGGAGTAAGAGAGAGGAAGAGGAGAGAGAAGGAAGACAAAGGAGGAAGAGAGTGGAGGAAGAGAGAGGAGGAAGATAGAGGAGGAAGAGAGGAAAATGAGAGAGGAGGAAATGTGAGGAGGAAGAGAGAGGAGGAAGAGAGAGGTGGAAGGGAGAGGAAGAGGAGAGAGGAGGAAAGAGAAGAGGAAGAGAGAGGACGAAGAGAGAGGAGGTTGAGAGAGTAGGGGTAGAGAGGTGGAAGAGAGAGGAGGAAGAGAGAGGAAGAGGAGAGAGGAGGAAAAGAGAAGAGGAAGAGAGAGGAGGAAGAGAGAGGAGGAAGAGAGAGGAGGAAGAGAGAGGAGGAACAGAGGAAAAGGAAAGAGGAGCAAATGTGAGAATGAAGAGAGATGAGGAAGAGAGAGGAGAAAGAGAGAGGAGGAAGAGAGAGGAGAAAGAGAGAGGTGGAAGACAGAGGAGGAAGAGAGTGGAGGAAAAGAGAGGAAAAAGAGAGAGGTGGAAGAGAGAGGAGGAAGAGAGAGGAGGAAGAGAGAGGAGGAAGAGAAATGAGGAAGAGAGAGGAAGAGGAGAGAGGAGGAAAAGAGAAGAGGAAGAGAGAGGAGGAAGAGAGAGGAGGAAGAGAGAGGAGGAAGAGAGAGGAGGAAGAGAGGAAAAGGAGAGAGGAGGAAATGTGAGAATGAAGAGAGATGAGGAAGAGAGAGGAGGAAGAGAGAGGAGGAAGAGAGAGGAGGAAGAGAGAGGAGAAAGAGAGAGGTGGAAGACAGAGGAGGAAGAGAGTGGAGGAAAAGAGAGGAAAAAGAGAGAGGTGGAAGAGAGAGGAGGAAGAGAGAGGAGGAAGAGAGAGGAGGAAGAGAGAGGAGGAAGAGAGAGGTGGAAGAGAAAGGAGGAAGGGGGAGGAGAAAGAGAGAGGAAGAGAAGAGAGGAAGAAGAGAGAGGAAGAAGAGAGAGGAGAAAGAGAGAGGAGGAAAAGAGAGGAGGAATAGAGAGGAAGAGTAGAGAGGAGGAAAAGATAAGAGGAAGAGAGAGGAGGAAGAGAGAGGAGGAAGAGAGAGGAAGAATAGAGAGGAAGAGTAGAGAGGAGGAAAAGAGAAGAGGAAGAGACAGGAGGAAGAGAGAGGAGAAAGAGAGAGGAGGAAGAGAGAGGAGCGGGAGAGATGAGGGGGAGAGAGGAGGATGAGAGAGGAGGAAGAGAGAGAAGGAAGACAGAGGAGGAAGAGTGAGGAGGAAGAGAGAGGAGGGGGAGAGAGGAGGGGGAGAGCGGAGGAAGACAGTGGAGGAAGAGAGAGGAGGAAGAGAGAGGAGGAAGAGAGAGGAAAAAGAGAGAGGAGGAAGAGAGAGGAGGAAGAGAGAGGAGGAAGAGAGAGGAGGGAGAGAGTGCAGGACAAGAAAGGAGGAGAAGAGACATGGAAGAGGGAGGAGGAGAGAGGAGGTAGAGAGAGGAGGAAGATAGAGGAGGAAGAGAGAGGAGTAAGAGAGAGAAGGAAGAGAGAGGAGGAAGAGAGAGGAGAAAGAGAGAGGAGAAAGAGAGAGGAAGAGAAGAGAGGAGGAAGAGCGAGGAGGAAGAGAAAGGAGGAAGAGAAAGGAGGAAGAGAGAGGAGGAAAAGATAGGAGTAGGAGAGAGGAGGAAGAGAGAGGAGGAAGAGAGAGAATAGAGACAGGAGAAAGAGGGAGGTGGAAGAGGGAGGAGGAAGAGAGAGGAAGAGGAAAGATGAGGAAAAAGGAGGAGGAAGAGGGAGGAGGAAGAGAAAGGAAGAACATAAAGCAGGAGGAGAGAGGAGAATAATAGAGGAGGAAGAGAGAGGAGGAAGAGAAAGGAAAATTAGAGAGAAGGAAGTGAGAGGAAAAGGGGAGAGGAGGAAGAGAGAGAAGGAAAAGAGAGGAGGAAGAGAGAGGAGGAAGAGAGAGGTGGAAGAGAGAGGTGGAAGAGAGAGGAGGAAGAGAGTGGAGGAAAAGAGAGGAAAAAGAGAGAGGAGGAAGAGAGAGGAGGAAGAGAGAGGAGGAAGAGAGAGGAGGAAGAGAGAGAAGGAAGAGAGAGGAGGAAGAGAGAGGAGGAAGAGAGGAAAAGGAGAGAGGAGGAAAAGTGAGGAGGAAGAGAGAGGAGGAAGAGAGAGGAGGAAGAGAGAGGAGGGGTAGAGAGGAGGAAGAGAGAGGAGGAAGAGAGAGGAGGAAGAGAGAGGTGGAAGAGAAAGGAGGAAGGGGGAGGAGAAAGAGAGAGGAAGAGAAGAGAGGAGGAAGAGAGAGGAGGAAGAGAGAGGAGAAAGAGAGAGGAGAAAGAGAGAGGAGGAAGAGAGAGGAAGAGTAGAGAGGAGGAAAAGAGAAGAGGAAGAGAGAGGATTAAGAGAGAGGAGGAAGAGAGAGGAGGAAGAGAGAGGAGGAAGAGAGAGGAGGAAGAGGGAGGAGTAAGAGAGAGGAAGAGGAGAGAGAAGGAAGACAAAGGAGGAAGAGAGTGGAGGAAGAGAGAGGAGGAAGATAGAGGAGGAAGAGAGAGGAGGAACAGAGGAAAAGGAGAGAGGAGCAAATGTGAGAATGAAGAGAGAGGAGGAAGAGAAAGGTGGAAGGGAGAGGAAGAGGAGAGAGGAGGAAAAGAGAAGAGGAAGAGAGAGGAGGAAGAGAGAGGAGGTTGAGAGAGTAGGGGTAGAGAGGAGGAAGAGAGAGGAGGAAGAGAGAGGAAGAGGAGAGAGGAGGAAAAGAGAAGAGGAAGAGAGAGGAGGAAGAGAGAGGAGGAAGAGAGAGGAGGAAGAGAGAGGAGGAACAGAGGAAAAGGAGAGAGGAGCAAATGTGAGAATGAAGAGAGATGAGGAAGAGAGAGGAGGAAGAGAGAGGAGGAAGAGAGAGGAGAAAGAGAGAGGTGGAAGACAGAGGAGGAAGAGAGTGGAGGAAAAGAGAGGAAAAAGAGAGAGGTGGAAGAGAGAGGAGGAAGAGAGAGGAGGAAGAAAGAGGAGGAAGAGAGAGGAGGAAGAGAGGAAAAGGAGAGAGGAGGAAAAGTGAGGAGGAAGAGAGAGGAGGAAAAGAGAGGAAGAGGAGAGAGGAGGAAAAGAGAAGAGGAAGAGAGAGGAGGAAGAGAGAGGAGGAAGAGAGAGTAGGGGTAGAGAGGAGGAAGAGAGAGGAGGAAGAGAGAGGAGAAAGAGAGAGGAGAAAAAGAGAGGAGGAATAGAGAGGAAGAGTAGAGAGGAGGAAAAGAGAAGAGGAAGAGAGAGGAGGAAGAGAGAGGAGGACGAGAGAGGAGGAAGAGAGAGGAGGGGGAGAGATGAGGGGGAGAGAGGAGGATGAGAGAGGAGGAAGAGAGAGAAGGAAGACAGAGGAGGAAGAGAGGAGGAAGAGAGGAGGAAGAGAGAGGAGGGGGAGAGAGGAGGGGGAGAGCGGAGGAAGACAGTGGAGGAAGAGAGAGGAGGAAGAGAGAGGAGGAAAAGAGAGGAAAAAGAGAGAGGAGGAAGAGAGAGGAGGAAGAGAGAGGAGGAAGAGAGAGGAGGAAGAGAGAGGAGGAAGAGAGAGCAGGACAAGAAAGGAGGAGAAGAGACATGGAAGAGGGAGGAGGAGAGAGGAGGAAGAGAGAGGAGGAAGATAGAGGAGGAAGAGAGAGGAGTAAGAGAGAGAAGGAAGAGAGAGGCGGAAGAGAGAGGAGGAAGAGAGAGGAGAAAGAGAGAGGAGAAAAAGAGAGGAGAAAGAGGGAGGAAGAGAAGAGAGGAGGAAGAGGGAGGAGGAAGAGAAAGGAGGAAGAGAAAGGAGGAAGAGAGAGGAGGAAAAGAGAGGAGTAGGAGAGAGGAGGAAGAGACAGGAGGAAGAGAGAGGATAGAGACAGGAGAAAGAGGGAGGTGGAAGAGGGAGGAGGAAGAGAGAGGAAGAGGAAAGATGAGGAAAAAGGAGGAGGAAGAGGGAGGAGGAAGAGAAAGGAAGAAGATAAAGCAGGAGGAGAGAGGAGAATAATAGAGAAGGAAAAGAGAGGAGGAAGAGAGAGGAGGAAGAGAGAGGAGGAAGAGAGAGGTGGAAAACAGAGGAAGAGGAGAGAGGAGGAAGACAGATGAGGAAGAGAGTGGAGGAAGAGAGAGGAGGAAGAGAGAGGAAGAGGAGAGAGGAGGAAAAGAGAAGAGGAAGAGAGAGGAGGAAGAGAGAGGAGGAAGAGAGAGAAGGAAGAGAGAGGATGAAGAGAGAGGAGGAAGACAGAGGAGGAAGAGAGAGGAAGAGGAGAGAGGAGGAAAAGAGAAGAGAAAGAGAGAGGAGGAAGAGAGAGGAGGAAGAGAGAGGAGGAAGAGAGAGGAGGAAGAGAGAGAAGGGGTAGAGAGGAGGAAGATAGAGGAGGAAGAGAGAGGAGGAAGAGAGAGGAGGAAGAGAGAGGAGGAAGAGAGAGGAGGGGTAGAGAGGAGGAAGATAGAGGAGGAAGAGAGAGGAGGAAGAGAGAGGAGGAAGAGATAGGAGGAAGAGGAGGTGGAAGAGAAAGGAGGAAGAGGGAGGAGAAAGAGAGAGGAAGAGAAGAGAGGAGGAAGAGAGAGAAGGAAAAGAGAGGAGAAAGAGAGAGGAGGAAGAGAGAGGAGAAAGAGAGAGGAGGAAGAGAGAGGAGGATGAGAGAGGAAGACGAGAGAGGAGGAAGACAGAGTAGGAACAGAGAGGATGAAGATAGAGGAGGAAGAGAAAGGAGAAAGAGAGAGGAGGAAGAGAGAGGAGGAAGAGAGACGTGGAAGAGAGAGGAGGAAGAGAGACGTGGAAGAGAAAGGAGGAAGAGGGAGGAGAAAGAGAGAGGAAGTGAAGAGAGGAGGAAGAGAGAGGAGGAAGAGAGAGGAGAAAGAGAGAGGAGGAAGAGAGAGGAGGAAGAGAGAGGAAGAGGAGAGAGGAGGAAAAGAGAAGAGAAAGAGAGAGGAGGAAGAGAGAGGTGGAAGACAGAGGAAGAGGAGAGAGAAGGAAGAGAGTGGAAAAGGGGAGAGGAGGAAGAGAGAGGAGGAAAAGAGAGGAGGAAGAGAGAGGAGGAAGAGAGATGAGGAAGAGAAAGGAGGAAGAGAGAGGAAGAGGAGAGAGGAGGAAAAGAGAAGAGGAAGAGAGAGGAGGAAGAGAGAGGAGGAAGAGAGAGGAGGAAGAGAGAGGAGGAAGAGAGGAAAAGGAGAGAGGAGGAAATGTGAGGATGAAGACAGAGGATGAAGAGAGAGGAGGAAGAGAGAGGAGAAAGAGAGAGGTGGAAGACAGAGGAGGAAGAGAGTGGAGGAAAAGAGAGGAAAAAGAGAGAGGAGGAAGAGAGAGGAGGAAGAGAGAGGAGGAAGAGAGAGGAGGAAGAGAGAGGAGGAAGAGAGGAAAAGGAGAGAGGAGGAAAAGTGAGGAGGAAGAGAGAGGAGGAAGAGAGAGGAGTAAGAGAGAGGAGGGGTAGAGAGGAGGAAGAGAGAGGAGGAAGAGAGAGGAGGAAGAGAGAGGTGGAAGAGAAAGGAGGAAGGGAGAGGACAAAGAGAGAGGAAGAGAAGAGAGGAGGAAGAGAGAGGAGGAAGAGAGAGGAGAAAGAGAGAGGAGTAAGAGAGAGGAGGAAGAGAGAGGAAGAGCAGAGAGGAGGAAAAAGAGAAGAGGAAGAGAGAGAAGGAAGAGAGAGGAGGAAGAGAGAGGAGGAAGAGAGTGGAGGAAGAGGGAGGAGGAAGAGAGAGGAAGAGGAGAGAGAAGGAAGACAAAGGAGGAAGAGAGTGGAGGAAGAGAGAGGAGGAAGATAGAGGAGGAAGAGAGGAAAAGGAGACAGTAGGAAATGTGAGGAGGAAGAGAGAGGAGGAAGAGAGAGGTGGAAGGGAGAGGAAGAGGAGAGAGGAGGAAAAGAGAAGAGGAATAGAGAGGAGAAAGAGAGAGGAGGAAGAGAGAGGAGGGGTAGAGAGGACGAAGCGAGAGGTGGAAGAGAGAGGAGGAAGAGAGAGGAGGGGGAGAGGTGAGGGGGAGAGAGGAGGATGAGAGAGGAGGAAGAGAGAGAAGGAAGACAGAGGAGGAAGAGAGAGGAGGAAGAGAGAGGAAGCGGAGAGAGGAGGAAAAGAGAAGAGGAAGAGAGAGTAGGAAGAGAGAGGTGGAAGACAGAGAAAGAGGAGAGAGAAGGAAGAAAGTGGAAAAGGGGAGAGGAGGAAGAGAGAGGAGGAAAAGAGACGAGGAAGAGAGAGGAGGAAGAGAGATGAGGAAGAGAAAGGAGGAAGAGAGAGGAAGAGGAGAGAGGAGGAAAAGAGAAGAGGAAGAGAGAGGAGGAAGAGAGAGGAGGAAGAGAGAGGAGGAAGAGAGGAAAAGGAGAGAGGAGGAAATGTGAGAATGAAGAGAGAGGAGGAAGAGAGAGGAGGAAGAGAGAGGAGGAAGAGAGAGGAGAAAGAGAGAGGTGGAAGACAGAGGAGGAAAAGAGTGGAGGAAAAGAGAGGAAAAAGAGAGAGGAGGAAGAGAGAGGAGGAAGAGAGAGGAGGAAGAGAGAGGAGGAAGAGAGAGGAGGAAGAGAGAGGAGGAAGAGAGGAAAAGGAGAGAGGAGGAAAAGTGAGGAGGAAGAGAGAGGAGGAAAAGAGAGGAAGAGGAGAGACGAGGAAAAGAGAAGAGGAAGAGAGAGGAGGAAGAGAGAGGAGGGGTAGAGAGGAGGAAGAGAGAGGAGGAAGAGAGAGGAGGAAGGGGGAGGAGAAAGAGAGAGGATGAGAAGAGAGGAGGAAGAGAGAGGAGGAAGAGAGAGGAGAAAGAGAGAGGAGGAAGAGAGAGGAGGAATAGAGAGGAAGAGTAGAGAGGAGGAAAAGAGAAGAGGAAGAGAGAAGAGGAAGAGAGAGGAGGAAGAGAGAGGAGGAAGAGAGAGGAGAAAGAGGAGGAAGAGGGAGGAGGAAGAGAGAGGAAGAGGAGAGAGAAGGAAGACAAAGGAGGAAGAGAGTGGAGAAAGAGAGAGGAGGAAGAGAGAGGAGGAAGAGAGGAAAAGGAGAGAGGAGGAAATGTGAGGAGGAAGAGAAAGGAGGAAGAGAGAGGTGGAAGGGAGAGGAAGAGGAGAGAGGAGGAAAAGAGAAGAGGAAGATAGAGGAGGAAGAGAGAGGAGGAAGAGAGAGGAGGGGTAGAGAGGACTAAGCGAGAGGTGGAAGAGAGAGGAGGAAGAGAGAGGAGGGGGAGAGATGAGGGGGAGAGAGGAGGATGAGAGAGGAGGAAGAGACAGAAGGAAGACAGAGGAGGAAGAGAGAGGAGGAAGAGAGAGGAGGAAGAGAGAGGAGTACGAGAGAGGAGGAAGAGAGAGGAGGAAGAGAGAGCAGGACAAGAAAGGAGGAGAAGATACATGGAGAGGGAGGAGGAGAGAGGAGGAAAAGAGAGGAGGAAGATAGAGGAGGAAGAGAGAGGAGTAAGAGAGAGAAGAAAGAGAGAGGAGGAAGAGAGAGGAGGAAGAGAGAGGAAAATGAGAGAGAAGGAAGTGAGAGGAAAAGAGGAGAGGAGGAAGAGAGAGAAGGAAAAGAGAGGAGGAGAGAGAGGAGGAAGAGAGAGGAGGAAGAGAGAGGAGGAAGAGAGAGGTGGAAGAGAGAGGAGGAAGAGAGAGGAAGAGGAGAGAGGAGGAAAAGAGAAGAGGGAGAGGAGGAAGAGAGAGGAGGAAGAGAGAGAAGGAAGAGAGAGGAGGAATAGAGTGGAGGGAGAGGAGGAAGAGAGAGGAAGAGGAGAGAGGAGGAAAAGAGAAGAGGAAGAGAGAGGAGGAAGAGAGAGGAGGAAGTGAGAGAAGGAAGAGAGAGGAGGAAGAGAGAGGAGGAAGCGAGAGGAGGAAGAGGGAGGATGAGAGAGGAAGAGGAGAGAATAGGAAAAGAGAAGAGGAAGAGAGAGGAGGAAGAGAGAAGATGAAGAGAGAGGAGGAAGAGAGAGGAGGAAGAGAGAGGAGGAAGAGAGAGGAGGAAGAGAGAGGAGGAAGAGAGAGGTGGTAGAGAAAGGAGGAAGATGGAGGAGAAAGAGAGAGGAAGAGAAGAGAGGAGGAAGAGAGAGGAGGAAGAGAGAGGAGGAAGAGAGAGGAGGAAGAGAGAGGAGGAAGAGAGAGGAGGAAGACAGATGAGGAAGAGAGGAGAATAATAGAGGAGGAAGAGAGAGGAGGAAGAGAAAGGAAAATGAGAGAGAAGGAAGTGAGAGGAAAAGGGGAGAGGAGGAAGAGAGAGAAGGAAAAGAGAGGAGGAGAGAGAGGAGGAAGAGAGAGGAGGAAGAGAGAGTAGGAAGAGAGAGGTGGAAAACAGAGGAAGAGATGAGAGGTTGAAGACAGATGAGGAAAAGAGTGGAGGAAGAGAGAGGAGGAAGAGAGAGGAAGAGGAGAGAGGAGGAAAAGAGAAGAAGAAGACAGAGGAAGAAGAGAGAGGAGGAAGAGAGAGAAGGAAGAGAGAGGAGGAAGAGAGAGGGGGAAGAGAAAGGAGGAAGAGAGAGGAAGAGGAGAGAGGAGGAAAAGAGAAAAGGAAGAGAGAGGAGGAAGCGAGAGGAGGAAGAGAGAGGAGGAAGAGAGAGGAGGAAGAGAGAGGAGGAAGAGACAGGAGGATGAGAGAGGAAGAGGAGAGGATAGGAAAAAAGAACAGGAAGAGAGAGGATGAAGAGAGAGGAGGAAGAGAGAGGAGGAAGAGAGAGGAGGAAGAGAGAGGTGGTAGAGAAAGGAGGAAGAGGGAGGAGAAAGAGAGAGGAAGAGAAGAGAGGAGGAAGAGAGAGGAGGAAGAGAGAGGAGGAAGAGAGAGGAGAAAGAGAGAGGAGAAAGAGAGAGGAGGAAGAGAGAGGAAGAGGAGAGAGGAGGAAAAGAGAAGAGGAAGAGTGAGGAGGAAGAGAGAGGAGGAGAGAGAGGAGGAAGAGAGAGGAGGAAGAGAGTGCTGGAAGACAGAGGAAGAGGAGAGAGAAGGAAGACAGAGGAGGAAGAGAGTGGAGAAGAGAGAGGAAAAAGAGAGAGGAGGAACAGAGAGGAGGAAAGGGAGGAGGAAGAGAGAGGAGGAAGAGAGAGGAGGAAGAGAGAGGAGGAAGAGAGGAAAAGGAGAGAGGAGGAAAAGTGAGGAGGAAGAGAGAGGAGGAAAAGAGAAGAGGAAAAGAGAGGAGGGGTAGAGAAGAGGAAGCGAGAGGAGGAAGAGAGAGGAGGAATAGAGAGGAGGAAGAGAGAGGAGGAAAAGAGAGGAAGAGGAGAGAGGAGGAAAAGAGAAGAGGAAGAGAGAAGAGGAAGAGAGAGGAGGAAGAGAGAGGAGGGGTAGAGAGGAGGAAGAGGGAGGAGAAAGAGAGAGGAAGAGAAGAGAGGAGGAAGAGAGAGGAGGAAGAGAGAGGAGAAAGAGAGAGGATGAAGAGAGAGGAGGAAGAGAGAGAAGGAAGAGAGAGGAAGTGGAGAGAGGAGGAAAAGAGAAGAGGAAGAGAGAGGAGGAAGAGAGAGGAGAATAATAGAGGAGGAAGAGAGTGGAGGAAGAATAAAGGAAAATGAGAGAGAAGGAAGTGGGAGGAAAAGGGGAGAGGAGGAAGAGAGAGAAGGAAAAGAGAGGAGGAGAGAGAGGAGGAAGAGAGAGGAGGAAGAGAAAGGAAAATGAGAGAGAAGGAAGAGAGAGGAAAAGGGGAGAGGAGGAAGAGAGAGGAGGAAAAGAGAGGCGGAAGAGAGAGGAGGAAGAGAGAGGAAGAGGAGAGAGAAGGAAAAGAGAAGAGGAAGAGAGAGGAGGAAGAGAGATGAGGAAGAGAAAGGAGGAAGAGAGAGGAAGAGGAGAGAGGAGGAAAAGAGAAGAGGAAGAGAGAGGAGGAAGAGAGAGGAGGAAGAGAGAGGAGGAAGAGAGAGGAGGAAGAGAGGAAAAGGAGAGAGGAGGAAATGTGCAGGATGAAGAGAGAGGAGGAAGAGAGAGGAGGAAGAGAGAGGAGGAAGAGAGAGGAGAAAGAGAGAGGTGGAAGACAGAGGAGGAAGAGAGTGGAGGAAGAGAGAGGAAAAAGAGAGAGGAGGAAGACAGAGGAGGAAGAGAGAGGAGGAAGAGAGAGGAGGAAGAGAGAGGAGGAAGAGAGGAAAAGGAGAGAGGAGGAAAAGTGAGGAGGAAGAGAGAGGAGGAAAGAGAGGAAGAGGAGAGAGGTGGAAAAGAGAAGAGTAAGAGAGAGGAGGAAGAGAGAGGAGGAAGAGAGAGGAGGGGTAGAGAGGAGGAAGAGAGAGGAGGAAGAGAGAGGAGGAAGAGAGAGTTGGAAGAGAAAGGAGGAAGGGGGAGGAGAAAGAGAGAGGAAGAGAAGAGAGGAGGAAGAGAGAGGAGGAAGAGAGAGCAGAAAGAGAGAGGAGGAAGAGAGAGGAAGAATAGAGAGGAAGAGTAGAGAGGAGGAAAAGAGAAGAGGAAGAGAGAGGAGGAAGAGAGAGGAGGAAGAGAGAGGAGTGGGAGAGATGAAGGGGAGAGAGGAGGATGAGAGAGGTGGAAGAGAGAGAAGTAAGACAGAGGAGGAAGAGTGAGGAGGAAGAGAGAGGAGGGGGAGAGAGGAGGGGGAGAGCGGAGGAAGACAGTGGAGGAAGAGAGAGGAGGAAGAGAGAGGAGGAAGAGAAAGGAAAATGAGAGAGAAGGAAGAGAGAGGAAAAGGGGAGAGGAGGAAGAGAGAGGAGGAAAGAGAGGCGGAAGGGAGAGGAGGAAGAGAGAGGAAGAGGAGAGAGGAGGAAAGAGAAGAGGAAGAGAGAGGAGGAAGAGAGATGAGGAAGAGAAAGGAGGAAGAGAGAGGAAGAGGAGAGAGGAGGAAAAGAGAAGAGGAAGAGAGAGGAGGAAGAGAGAGGAGGAAGAGAGAGGAGGAAGAGAGAGGAGGAAGAGAGGAAAAGGAGAGAGGAGGAAATGTGAGGATGAAGAGAGAGGAGGAAGAGAGAGGAGGAAGAGAGAGGAGGAAGAGAGACGAGAAAGAGAGAGGTGGAAGACAGAGGAGGAAGAGAGTGGAGGAAAAGAGAGGAAAAAGAGAGAGGAGGAAGAGAGAGGAGGAAGAGAGAGGAGGAAGAGAGAGGAGGAAGAGAGAGGAGGAAGAGAGGAAAAGGAGAGAGGAGGAAAAGTGAGGAGGAAGAGAGAGGAGGAAAGAGAGGAAGAGGACAGAGGTGGAAAAGAGAAGAGGAAGAGAGAGGAGGAAGAGAGAGGAGGAAGAGAGAGGAGGGGTAGAGAGGAGGAAGAGAGAGGAGGAAGAGAGAGGAGGAAGAGAGAGGTGAAGAGAAAGGAGGAAGGGAGAGGAGAAAGAGAGAGGAAGAGAAGAGAGGAGGAAGAGAGAGGAGGAAGAGAGAGGAGACAGAGAGAGGAGGAAGAGAGAGGAAGAATAGAGAGGAAGAGTAGAGAGGAGGAAAAGAGAAGAGGAAGAGACAGGAGGAAGAGAGAGGAGGAAGAGAGAGGAGGAAGAGAGAGGAGTGGGAGAGATGAAGGGGAGAGAGGAGGATGAGAGAGGAGGAAGAGAGAGAAGTAAGACAGAGGAGGAAGAGTGAGGAGGAAGAGAGAGGAGGGGGAGAGAGGAGGGGGAGAGCGGAGGAAGACAGTGGAGGAGGAGAGAGGAGGAAGAGAGAGGAGGAAGAGAGAGGAGGAAGAGAGTGGAGGAAGAGAGAGGAGGGGTAGAGAGGAGGAAGGTAGAGGAGGAAGAGAGAGGAGGAAGAGAGAGGAGAAAGAGAGGAAAAGGAGGGTGGAGGAAAAGTGAGGACGAAGAGAGAGGAGGAAAAGAGAAGAGGAAGAGAGAGGAGGAAGAGAGAGGAGGAAGAGAGAGGAGGGGTAGAGAAGAGGAAGCGAGAGGAGGAAGAGAGAGGAGGAATAGAGGGGAGGAAGAGAGAGGAGGAAAAGAGAGGAAGAGGAGAGAGGAGGAAAAGAGAAGAGGAAGAGAGAGGAGGAAGAGAGAGGAAGAGAGATGAGGGGTAGAGAGGAGGAAGAGGGAGGAGAAAGAGAGAGGAAGAGAAGAGAGGAGGAAGAGAGAGGAGGAAGAGAGAGGAGAAAGAGAGAGGAGGAAGAGAGAGGAGGAAGAGAGAGGAGGAAGAGAGAGGAGGGGTAGAGAGGAGGAAGCGAGAGGAGGAAGAGAGAGGAGGAATAGAGAGGAGAAGAGAGAGGAGGAAGAGAAAGGAAAATGAGAGAGAAGAAGAGAGAGGAAAAGGGGAGATGAGGAAGAGACAGGAGGAAAAGAGAGGCGGAAGAGAGTGCAGGAAGAGAGAGGAGGAAGAGAGAGGAGGAAGAGAGAGGAGGAAGAGAGAGGAAGTGGAGAGAGGAGGAAAAGAGAAGAGGAAGAGAGAGGAGGAAGAGAGAGGAGGAAGAGAGAGGAGGAAGAGAGAGGAGGGGTAGAGAGGATGAAGCGAGACGAGGAAGAGAGAGGAGAAATAGAGAGGAGGAAGAGAGAGGAGGAAGAGAAAGGAAAATGAGAGAGAAGGAAGAGAGAGGAAAAGGGGAGATGAGGAAGAGACAGGAGGAAAAGAGAGGCGGAAGAGAGAGGAGGAAGAGAGAGGAGGAAGAGAGAGGAGGAGGAGCGAGGAGGAAGAGAGAGGAGGGGTAGAGAGGAGGAAGAGAGAGGAGGAAGAGAGAGGTGGAGAGAAAGGTGGAACGGGAGGAGAAAGAGAGAGGAAGAGAAGAGAGGAGGAATAGAGAGGAGGAAGAGAGAGGAGAAAAAGAGAGGAGGAAGAGAGAGGAGGAAGTGAGAGGAGAAAAAGAGAGGAAGAGGAGAGAGGAGGAAAAGAGAAGAGGAAGAGAGAGGAGGAAGAGAGAGGAGGGGTAGAGAGGACGAAGCGAGAGGTGGAAGAGAGAGGAGGAAGAGAGAGGAGGGGGAGAGGTGAGGGGGAGAGAAGAGGATGAGAGAGGAGTAAGAGAGAGAAGGAAGACAGAGGAGGAAGAGAGAGGAGGAAGAGAGTGGAGCGGGAGAGAGGAGGGGGAGAGCGGAGGAAGAGAGTGGAGGAAGAGAGAGGAGGAAGAGAGAGGAGGAAGAGAGAGGAGGAAGAGAGAGGAGGAAGAGAGAGGAAGTGGAGAGAGGAGGAAAAGAGAAGAGGAAGAGAGAGGAGGAATAGAGAGGAGGAAGAGAGAGGAGGAAGAGAGAGGAGGGGTAGAGAGGATGAAGCGAGAGGAGGAAGAGAGAAGAGAAATAGAGAGGAGAAAGAGAGAGGAGGAAGAGAAAGGAAAATGAGAGAGAAGGAAGAGAGAGGAAAATGGGAGATGAGGAAGAGACAGGAGGAAAAGAGAGGCGGAAGAGAGAGGAGGAAGAGAAAGGAGGAAGAGAGAGGAGGAGGAGCGAGGAGGAAGAGAGAGGAGTGGTAGAGAGGAGGAAGAGAGAGGAGGAAGAGAGAGGTGGAGAGAAAGGTGGAACGGGGAGGAGAAAGAGAGAGGAAGAGAAGAGAGGAGGAATAGAGAGGAGGAAGAGAGAGGAGAAAAAGAGAGGAGGAAGAGAGAGGAGGAAGTGAGAGGAGAAAAAGAGAGGAAGAGGAGAGAGGAGGAAAAGAGGAGAGGAAGAGAGAGGAGGAAGAGAGAGGAGGGATAGAGAGGACGAAGCGAGAGGTGGAAGAGAGAGGAGGAAGAGAGAGGAGGGGGAGAGGTGAGGGGGAGAGAGGAGGATGAGAGAGGAGGAAGAGAGAGAAGGAAGACAGAGGAGGAAGAGAGAGGAGGAAGAGAGTGGAGCGGGAGAGAGGAGGGGGAGAGCGGGAGGAAGAGAGTGGAGGAAGAGAGAGGAGGAAGAGAGAGGAGGAAGAGAGAGGAGGAAGAGACAAGAAAATGAGAGAAGAGGAAGAGAGTGGAAAATAAGATGGGGGGAATGAGGAGGAGGAAAAGAGAGGAGAAAGAGAGAGGACGAAGAGAGAGGAGGAAGAGAAATGAGGAAGAGAAAGGATGAAGAAAGAGGAAAAGGAGAGAGAAGGAAGAGAGAGGAAAAGGGAAGAGGAGGAAGAGGAGGAGGAAAAGAGAGGAGGAAGAGAGTGGAGGAAGAGAGAGGAGGATAGAGAGGAAAAGGAGAGAGGAGGAA
The DNA here is from genome assembly GCF_031877795.1 of Strix aluco. Lineage (NCBI taxonomy): Eukaryota > Metazoa > Chordata > Aves > Strigiformes > Strigidae > Strix > Strix aluco. Next base: position 13,108 of record NW_027436624.1, on the reverse strand, counting down.
GACAGAGTAGGACTAGAGAGGAGAAAGAGAGAGGAGGAAGAGAGAGGAGGAAGAGAGAGGAGGAAGAAAGAGGAAAATGAGATAGGAGGAAAAGAGAGGAGGAAAAGAGAGGAGGAAGAGAGAGGAGGAAGAGAGAGGAGGAAGTAGAGGAGGAAGTGAGAGGTGGAAAACAGAGGAAGAGGAGAGAGGAGGAAGACAGAGGAGGAAGAGAGAGGAGGAAGAGAGAGGAAAAAGAGAGAGGAGGAAGAGAGAGGAGGAAGAGAGAGGAGGAAGAGAGAGGAGGAAGAGAGAGCAGGACAAGAAAGGACGAGAAGAGACATGGAAGAGGGAGGAGGAGAGAGGAGGAAAAGAGAGGAGGAAGATAGAGGAGGAAGAGAGAGGAGTAAGAGAGAGAAGGAAGAGTGAGGAGGAAGAGAGAGGAGGAAGAGAGAGGAGAAAGAGAGAGGAGAAAGGAGAGAGGAGAAAGAGAGAGAAAGAGAAGAGAGGAGGAAGAGGGAGGAGGAAGAGAAAGGAGGAAGAGAAAGGAGGAAGAGAGAAGAGGAAGAGAGAGGAGTAGGAGAGAGGAGGAAGAGACAGGAGGAAGAGAGAGGATAGAGACAGCAGAAAGAGGGAGGTGGAAGAGGGAGGAGGAAGAGAGAGGAAGAGAAAGATGAGGAAAAGGAGGAGGAAGAGGGAGGAGGAAGAGAAAGGAAAAAGAGATAAGGAAGTGAGAGGAAAAGGGGAGAGGAGGAAGAGAGAGAAGGAAAAGTGAGGAGGAGAGAGAAGAGGAAGAGAGAGGAGGAAGAGAGAGGAGGAAGAGAGAGGTGGAAAACAGAGGTAGAGAAGAGAGGAGGAAGACAGATGAGGAAGAGAGTGGAGTAAGAGAGAGGAGAAGAGAGGGGAAGAGGAGAGAGGAGGAAAAGAGAAGAGGGAGAGGAGGAAGAGAGAGGAGGAAGAGAGAAAAGGAAGAGAGAGGAGGAAGAGAGTGGAGGGAGAGGGAAGAGAGAGGAAGAGGAGAGAGGAGGAAAAGAGAAGAGAAAGAGAGAGGAGGAAGAGAGAGGAGGAAGAGAGAGAAGGAAGAGAGAGGAGGATGAGAGAGGACTAGGTGAGAGGAGGAAAAGAGAAGAGGAAGAGAGAGGAGAAAGAGAGAGGGAGAAAGAGAGAGGAGGAAGAGAGAGCTGGAAGACAGAGGAAGAGGAGAGAGAAGGAAGACAGAGGAGGAAGAGAGTGGAGGAAGAGAGAGGCAAAAGAGAGAGGAGGAACAGAGAGGAAGAAGAGGGAGGAGAAGAGAGAGGAGGAAGAGAGAGGAGGAAGAGAGAGGAGGAAGAGAGGAAAAGGAGAGAGGAGGAAGAGAGAGGAGGAAGAGAGTGGATGAAGAGAGAGGAGGAAGAGAGAGGAGGAAGAGAGAGGAGGAAGAGAGAGGAGGAAGAGAGGAAAAGGAGAGAGGAGGAAAAGTGAGGAGGAAGAGAGAGGAGAAAAAGAGAAGAGGAAGAGAGAGGAGGAAGAGAGAGGAGGAAGAGAGAGGAGGGGTAGAGAAGAGGAAGCGAGAGGAGGAAGAGAGAGGAGGAATAGAGAGGAGGAAGAGAGAGGTGGAAAAGAGAGGAAGAGGAGAGAGGAGGAAAAGAGAAGAGGAAGAGAGAGGAGGAAGAGAGAGGAGGAAGAGAGAAGAGGAAGAGAGAGGTGGAAGACCGCGGAAGAGGATTGAGAAGGAAGACAGAGGAGGAAGAGAGTGGAGGAAGAGAGAGGAAAAAGAGAGAGGAGAAAGAGAGAGGAGGAAGAGAGAGGAGGAAGAGAGAGGAGGAAGAGAGAGGACGAAGCGAGAGGAGGTGGAGAAGAAAAGGAGAGAGGAGGAAAAGTGAGGAGGAGATGAGAGGAGGAAAAGAGAAAAGGTAGAGAGAGGAGGAAGAGAGAGGAGGAAGAGAGAGGTGGAAGAGAGAGGAAGTGGAGAGAGAAGGAAGACAGAGGAGGTAGAGTGTGGAGGAAGAGAGAGGAAAAAGAGAGAGGAAGAAGAGAGAGGAAAAGGGGAGAGGAGGAAGAGGAGAGGAAAAGACAGGAGGAAGAGAGTGGAGGAAGGTAGAGGAGGAACAGAGACGAAAAGGAGAGAGTAGGGAAAAGAGAGTAGGAGTAGAGAGGAGGAAGAGAGAGGAGGAAGAGAGAGGAAAATGAGATAGGAAGAAAAGAGAGGAGGAAAAGAGAGGAGGAAGAGAGAGGATGAAGAGAGAGGAGGAAGATAGAGGAGGAAAATAGAGGAAGAAGTGAGAGGAGTAAGAGAGAGAAGGAAGAGAGAGGAGGAAGAGAGAGGAGGAAGAGAGGAGAAAGAGAGAGGGGAAAGAGAGAGGAGAAAGAGAGAGGAAGAGAAGAGAGGAGGAAGAGGGAGGAAGAAGAGAGAGGAGAAAGAGAGAGGAGGAATAGAAAGGAGGAAGAGAGAGGAAGAGGAGAGAGGAGGCAAAGAGAAGAGGAAGAGAGAGGAGGAAGAGAGAGGAGGAAGAGAGAGGAGGAAGAGAGAGGAGGAAGAGAGAGGAGGAAGAGAGGAAAAGGAGAGAAGAGGAAATGTGAGGAGGAAGAGAGAGGAGGAAGAGAGAGGAAGAAGATAGAGGAGGAAGAGAGAGGAGAAAGAGAGAGGTGGAAGAGAGAGGAGGAAGCGAGAGGAGGAAGCGAGAGGAGGAAGAGAGAGGAGGAAGAGAGAGGAGGAAGAGAGAGGAGGAAGAGAGAGGAGGAAGAGAGAGGAGGAAGAGAGAGGAAGAAGAGAAAGGAGGAAAAGAGAAGAGGAAGAGAGAGGAGGAAGAGAGAGGAGAAGAGAGAGGAGGGGTAGAGGAGGAAGAGAGAGGAGGAAGAGAGAGGAGGAGGAGAGAGGAGGATGAGAGAGGTGAAAGAGAAAGGAGGAAGAGGGTGGAGAAAGAGAGAGGAAGAGAAGAAAGGAGGGAAGAGGGAAGAGGAAGAGAGAGGAGAAAGAGAGAGGAGGAAGATAGAGGAGGAAGACAGAGGAAGAGCAGAGAGGAGGAAAAGAGAAGAGAAAGACAGAGAAGGAAGAGAGAGGTGGAAGACAGAGGAAGAGGAGAGTGAAGGAAGATAGAGGAAAAGGGGAGAGGAGGAAGAGAGAGGAGGAAAAGAGAGGAGGAAGAGAGAGGAGGAGAGAGATGAGGAAGAGAGAGGAGGAAGAGAGAGGAGGAAGAGAGAGGAGGAATAGAGAGGAGGAAGATAGAGGAGGAAGAGAGGAAAAAGAGAGAGGAGGAAAAGTGAGGAGGAAGAGAGAGGAGGAAAAGAGAAGGGGAAGAGAGAGGAGGAAGAGAGAGGGGGAAGAGAGAGGAGGGGTAGAGAGGAGGAAGCGAGAGGAGGAAGAGAAAGGAGGAAGAGAGAGGAAGAGGAGAGAGGAGGAAAAGAGAAGAGGAAGAGAGAGGAGGAAGACAGAGGAAGAGGAGAGAGAAGGAAGAGAGAGGAGGTAGAGTGTGGAGGAAGAGAGTAAAAGGAGAGAGGAGGAAAAGTGACGAGGAAGAGAGAGGAGGAAGAGAGATGTGGAAGGGAGAGGATGAGGAGAGAGGAGGAAAGAGAAAAGGAAGAGAGAGGAGAAAGAGAGAGGAGGAAGAGAGAGGAGGAAGAGAGAGGTGGAAGACAGAGGAAGAGGAGAGAGAAGGAAGATAGAGGAAAAGGAGAGAGGAGGAAGAGAGAGGAGGAAAAGAGAGGAGGAAGAGAGAGGAGGAAGAGAGATGAGGAAGAGAGAGGAGGAAGAGAGAGGAGAAAGAGAGTGGAGGAAGAGAGAGGAGGAAGATAGAGGAGGAAGACAGAAAAAGAGAGAGGAGGAAAGTGAGGAGGAAGAGAGAGGAGGAACAGAGAAGGGGAAGAGAGAGGAGGAAGAGAGAGAGGGAAGAGAGAGGAGGGGTAGAGAGGAGGAAGCGAGAGGAGGAAGAGAGAGGAGGAAGAGAGAGGAAGAAGAGAGGAAAAGGAGAGAGGAGGAAATTTTGAGGAGGGAAGAGAGAGCAGGAAGAGAGAGGAGGAAGAGAGAGGAGAAAGAGAGACGTGGAAGACAGAGGAGGAAGAGATTGGAGGAAGAGAGAGGAAAAAGAGAGAGGAGGAAGAGAGAGGAGGAAGAGAGAGAAGGAAGAGAGAGGAGGAAGAGAAAGGAGGAAGAGGGAGGAGAAAGAGAGAGGAAGAGAAGAGAGTAGGAAGAGAGAGGAGGAAGAGAGAGGTGGAAGAGAGAGGTGGACTGCAGAGGAAGAGGAGAGAGGAGGAAGACAGAAGAGGAAGAGAGTGGAGGAAGAGAGAGGAAAAAGAGGAGGAAGAGAGAGGAGGAAGAGAGAGGAGGAAGAGAGAGGAGGAAGAGAGAGAAGGAAGAGAGGAATATGAGAGAGGAGGAAAAGTGAGGAGGAAGAGAAAGTAGGAAGAAAGAAGTGGAAGGGAGAGGAAGAGGAGAGAGGAGGAAAAGAGCAGAGGAAGAGAGAGGAGGAAGAGAAAGGAGGGAGAGAGAGGAGGGGTAGAGAGGAGGAAGAGATAGGAGGAAGAGAGAGGAGGAAGAGAGAGGAGGAAGAGAGAGGTGGAAGAGAAAGGAGGAAGAGAGAGGAGAAAGAGAGAGGAAGAGAAGAGAGGAGGAAGAGAGAGGAGGAAGAGAGAGGAGAAAGAGAGAGGAGGAAGAGAGAGGAGGAAGAGAGAGGAGGAAGACAGAGAAGAAAGAGAGAGGAGGAAGAGAGAGGAGGAAGAGAGAGGAGGAAAAGAGAGGAGGAAAAGAGAAGAGGAAGAGAGAGGAGGAAGAGAGTGGAGGAAGAGAGGAAAAGGAGAGAGGAGGAAATTTGAGGAGAAAGAGAGAGGAGGAAGAGAGAGGAGGAAGAGAGAGGAGGAAGAGAGAGGAGGAAGAGAGAGGAAGAAGAGAGAGGTGGAAGACAGAGGAAGAGGAGAGAGAAGGAAGACAGAGGAGGAAGAGAGTGGAGGAAGAGAGAGGAAAAAGAGAGAGGAGGAAGAGAGAGAGGAAGAGAGAGGAGGAGAGAGAGAGGAGGAAGAGAGAGGAGGAAGAGAGAGAAGGAAGAGTGGAAAAGGAGAGAGGAGGAAATGTGAGGAGGAAGAGAGAGGAGAAGAGAGAGGAGGAAGAGAGGGAGGAAGAGAGAGGAGGAATTGAGAGGAGGAAGAGAGAGGTGGAAGACAGAGGAAGAGGAGAGAGAAGGAAGACAGAGGAGGAAGAGAGTGGAGGAAGAGAGAGGAAAAAGAGAGAGGAGGAAGAGAGAAGAGGAAGAGAGAGGAGGAAGAGAGAGGAGGAAGAGAGAGGAGGAAGAGAGAGGAAGAAGAGAGGAAAAAGAGAGAGGAGGAAAAGTGAGGAGGAAGAGAAAGTAGGAAGAAAGAAGTGGAAGGGAGAGGAAGAGGAGAGAGGAGGAAAAGAGCAGAGGAAGAGAGAGGAGGAAGAGAAAGGAGGGAGAGAGAGGAGGGGTAGAGAGGAGGAAGAGATAGGAGGAAGAGAGAGGAGGAAGAGAGAGGAGGAAGAGAGAGGTGGAAGAGAAAGGAGGAAGAGAGAGGAGAAAGAGAGAGGAAGAGAAGAGAGGAGGAAGAGAGAGGAGGAAGAGAGAGGAGAAAGAGAGAGGAGGAAGAGAGAGGAGGAAGAGAGAGGAGGAAGACAGAGGAGAAAGAGAGAGGAGGAAGAGAGAGGAGGAAGAGAGAGGAGGAAAAGAGAGGAGGAAAAGAGAAGAGGAAGAGAGAGGAGGAAGAGAGTGGAGGAAGAGAGGAAAAGGAGAGAGGAGGAAATTTGAGGAGGAAGAGAGAGGAGGAAGAGAGAGGAGGAAGAGAGAGGAGGAAGAGAGAGGAAGAAGAGAGAGGTGGAAGACAGAGGAAGAGGAGAGAGAAGGAAGACAGAGGAGGAAGAGAGTGGAGGAAGAGAGAGGAAAAAGAGAGAGGAGGAAGAGAGAAGAGGAAGAGAGAGGAGGAGAGAGAGAGGAGGAAGAGAGAGGAGGAAGAGAGAGAAGGAGAGTGGAAAAGGAGAGAGGAGGAAATGTGAGGAGGAAGAGGAGAGGAGGAAGAGAGAGGAGGAAGAGAGAGGAGGAAGAGAGAGGAGGAATTGAGAGGAGGAAGAGAGAGGTGGAAGACAGAGGAAGAGGAGAGAGAAGGAAGACAGAGGAGGAAGAGAGTGGAGGAAGAGAGAGGAAAAAGAGAGAGGAGGAAGAGAGAAGAGGAAGAGAGAGGAGGAAGAGAGAGGAGGAAGAGAGAGGAGGAAGAGAGAGGAGGATGAGAGGAAAAAGAGAGAGGAGGAAAAGTGAGGAGGAAGATAGAGGAGGATAAGAGAAGACGAAGAGAGAGGAGGAAGAGAGAGGAGGTAGAGAGAGGAGGAGTAGAGAGGAGGAAGCGAGAGGAGGAAGAGAGAGCAGGAATAGAGAGGAGGAGAGAGAGGAGGAAGAGAGAGGAGGAAGAGAGGAAAAGGAGAGAAGAGGAAAAGAGAGGAAGAGGAGAGAAGAGGAAAAGAGAAGAGGAAGAGAGAGGAGGAAGGGAGAGGAGGAAGAGAGAGGAGGGGTAGAGAGGAGGAAGAGGGAGGAGAAAGAGAGAGGAAGAGAAGAGAGGAGGAAGAGGAGAGGAGGAAGAGAGAGGAGAAAGAGAAAGGAGGAAGAGAGAGGAGGAAGAGAGAGGAAGTGGAGCGAGGAGGAAAAGAGAAGAGGAGAGAGAGGAGGAAGAGAGAGGAGGAAGAGAGAGGAGAAAGAGAGAGGTGGAAGACAGAGGAAGTGGAGAGAGAAGGATGACAGAGGAGGAAGAGAGTGGAGGAAGAGAGAGGAAAAAGAGAGAGGAGGTAGAGAGAAAAGGAAGAGGGAGGAGGAAGAGAGAGGAGGAAGAGAGAGAAGGAAGAGAGAGGAGTGTTAGAGAGGAGGAAGCGAGAGGAGGAAGAGAGAGGAGGAATAGAGAGGAGGAAGAGAGAGGAGGAAAAGAGAGGAAGAGGAGAGAGGAGGAAAGAGAAGAGGAAGATAGAGGAGAGAGAGGAGGAAGAGAGAGGAGAAAGAGAGAGGAGGGAAGAGAGAGGAAGTGGAGAGAGGAGGAAAAGAGATGAGGAAGAGAGAGGAGGAAGAGAGAGGAGGAAGAGAGAGAGGAAAAGAGAGGAAGAGAAGAGAGGAGGAAAAGAGAAGAGGAAGATAGAGGAGGAAGAGAGAGGAGGAAGAGAGAGGAGAAAGAGAGAGGAGGAAGAGAGAGGAAGTGGAGAGAGGAGGAAAAGAGATGAGGAAGAGAGAGGAGGAAGAGAGAGGATGAAGAGAGAGGAGGAAGAGAGAGGAGGAAGAGAGAGGAGGAAGAGAGAGGAAGATGAGAGAGAAGGAAGACAGAGGAGCAAGAGAGTGGAGGAAGAGAGAGGAGGAAGAGAGAGGAGGAAGAGAGAAAGGAGAGAGGAGAAATGTGAGGAGGAAGAGAGAGGAGGAAGAGAGAGGTGGAAGGGAGAGGAAGAGGAGAGAGGAGGAAAATAGAAGAGGAAGAGAGAGGAGTAAGAGAGAGGAGGGGTAGAGAGGAGGAAGCGAGAGGAGGAAGCGATGAGGAGGAAGAGAGAGGAGGAAGAGAAGGAAGAGAGAGGAAGAGAAGAGAGAAGGAAGAGGTAGGAGGAAGAGAGAGGAGAAAGAGAGAGGAAGAGGAGAGAGGAGGAAGACAGAGGAGGAAGAGAGAGGAGGAAGCGAAAGGAAAATGAGAGAGAAGGAAGAGAGAGAAGGAGAGAGAGTTGGAAGACAGAGGAAGAGGAGAGAGAAGGAAGACAGAGGAGGTAGAGTGTGGAGGAAGAGAGAGGAAAAAGAGAGAGGAGGAAGAGAGACGAGGAAGAAAGAGGAGGAAGAGAGAGGAGGAAGAGAGGAAAAGGAGAGACGATGAAATGTGAGGAGGAAGAGAGAGGAGGAAGAGAGATTTGGAAGGGAGAGGAAGAGCAGAGAAAAGGAAAAGAGAAAACGAAGAGAGAGGAGGAAGAGAGAGGAGGAAGAGAGAGGAGGGGTAGAGAGGAAGAAGAGAGAGGAGGAAGAGAGAGGAGGAAGAGAGAGGAGGAAGAGAGAGGAGGAAGAGGAGGTGGAAGAGAAAGGACGAAGAGGGAGGAGAAAGAGAGAAGAAGAGAAGAGAGGAGGAAGAGAGAGGAGGAAGAGAGAGGAGAAAGAGAGAAGAGAAAGAGAGAATAGAAAGAGAGAGGAGGAAGAGAGAGGCGGAAGAGAGAGGAAGAGGAGAGAGGAGGAAGACAGAGGAGAAAGAAAGAGGAGGAAGAGAGAGGAGAAAGAGAGAGGAGGAAGAGAAAGGAGGAAGAGAGAGGAGGAAGAGAGAGGTGGAAGACAGAAGAAGAGGAGAGAGAAAGAAGAGAGAGGAGGAAGAGAGTGGAGTAAGAGAGAGGAAAAAGAGAGAGGAAGAAGAGAGAGGAGGAAGAGAGAGGAGGAAGAGAGGAAAGGGAGAGAGGAGGAAAAGTGAGGAGGAAGAGAGAGGAGGAAAAGAGAAGGGGAAGAGAGAGTAGGAAGAGAGAGGGGGAAGAGAGAGGAGGGGTAGAGAGGAGGAAGCGAGAGGAGGAAGCGAGAGGTGGAAGAGAGAGGAAGAGGAAAGAGGAGGAAAAGAGAAGAGGAAGAGAGAGGAGGAAGAGAGAGGAGGAAGAGAGAGGAAGGGTAGAAAGGAGGAAGCGAGAGGAGGAAGAGAGAGGAGGAAGAAGGAGGAAGAGGAGCGATGAGGAAAAGAGAAGAGGAAGAGAGAGGAGGAGAGAGAGGTGGAAGACAGAGGAAGAGGGGAGAGAAGGAAGAGAGAGGAAAAGGGGAGAGGAGGAAGGGAGAGGAGGAAAAGGAGGAGGAAGAGAGAGGAGGAAGAGAGATGAGGAAGAGAGAGGAGGAAGATAGAGGAGGAAGAGAGTGGAGGAAGAGAGAGGTGGAAGACAGAGGAAGAGGAGAGAGAAGGAAGACAGAGGAGGTACAGAGCAGAGGAAGAGAGAGGAAAAAGAGAGAAAGAAGAGAGTTGAAAAGGAGAGAGGAGGAAGACAGAGTAGGACTAGAGAGGAGGAAGAGAGAGGAGGAAGAGAGAGGAGGAAGTGAGAAAAAGACAGGGGGAAGAGGGAGGAGGAAGAGAGAGGAGGAAGAGAGAGGAGGAAGAGAGAGGAGGAAGAGAGGTGAAAGACAGAGGAAGAGGAGAGAGAAAGAAGAGAGCGGAGGAAGAGAGTGGAGGAAGAGAGAGGAAAAAGGGAGAGGAGGAAGAGAGAGGAGGAAGAGAGAGCAGGGAAAGAGGAAAAGGAGAGAGAAGGAAAAGTGAGGAGGAAGAGAGAGGAGGAAAAGAGAAGGGGAAGAGAGAGGAGGAAGAGAGAGGGGGAAGAGAAAGCAGGGGTAGAGAGGAGGAAGCGAGAGGAGGAAGACAGAGGAGGAAGAGAGAGGAGAATGAGAGAGCAGGAAGAGAAAGGAGGAAGAGAGAGTAAGAGGAGAGAGAAGGAAATGAGAAGAGGAAGAGAGAGGAGGAAGAGAGAAGAGGAAGAGAGAGGAGGAAGAGAGAGGAAGAGGAGGGAGGAGGAAGAGAGAGGTGGAGGAGAGAGGAAAAGGAGAGAGGAGGAAGAGATAGGAGGGGTAGAGAGGAGGAAGCGAGAGGCGGAAGAGAGAGGAGGAAGAGAGAGGAGGAAGAGAGAGGAGGAAGAGAGAGGAAGAGGAGAGAGGAAGAGGAGAGAGGAGGAAAAGAGAAGAGGAAGAGAGAGGAGGAAGAGAGAGGAGGAAGAGGGAGGAGGGCTAGAGAGGAGGAAGCGAGAGGAGGAAGAGAGAGGAGGAAGAGAGGAGGAAGAGAGAGGAGGAAGAGAGAGGAGAAAGAGAGAGCAGGAAGAGAAAGGAGGAAGAGAGAGTAAGAGGAGAGAGGAGGAAAAGAGAAGAGGAAGAGAGAGGAGGAAGAGAGAGGAGGAAGAGAGAGGAGGAAGAGAGAGGAGGAAGAGAGGAAAAGGAGAGAGGAGGAAATGTGAGGAGGTAGAGAGAGAGGAAGAGAGAGGAGGAAGAGAGAGGAGGAAGAAAGATTAGGAAGAGAGAGGAGAAAGAGAGAGGTGGAAGACACAGGAGGAAGAGAGAGGAGGAAGAGAGAGGAGGAAGAGAGGAAAAGGAGAGAGGAGGAAAAGTGAGGAGGAGAGAGAGAAGGAAAAGAGAAGAGGAAGAGAGAGGAGGAAGACAGAGGAGGAAGAGAGAGGAGGGGTAGAGAGAAGGAAGCGAGAGGAGGAAGAGAGAGGAGGAATAGAGAGAAGGGAGAGAGACGACGAAAAGAGACGAAAAAGAGAGAGGAGGGGTAGAGAGGAGGAAGAAAGAGGAGGAAGAGAAAGGAGGAAGAGAGAGGTGGAAGAGAGAGGAGCAAGAGAGAGGAGGAAGAGAGAGGAGGAAGAGAGGAAAAGGAGAGAGGTGGAAATGTGAGGAGGAAGAGAGAGGAGGAAGAGAGAGGAGGAAGAGAGAGGAGGAAGAGACAGGGGGAAGAGAGAGGAGGAAGAGAGAGGTGGAAGACAGAGGAAGAGAAAAGAGAAGGAAGACAGGAGGAAGAGAGTGGAGGAAGAGAGAGGAAAAAGAGAGAGGAGGAAGAGAGAGGAGGAAGAGAGAGGAGGAAGAGAGAGGAGGAAGAGAGAGGAGGGGTAGAGAGGAGGAAGCGAGAGGATGAAGAGAGAGGAGGAATAGAGAGGAGGAAGAGATAGGAGGAAAAGAGAGGAAGAGGAGAAAGGAGGAAAAGAGAAGAGGAAGAGAGAGGAGGAAGAGAGAGGAGGAAGAGAGAGGAGCGGTACAGAGGAGGAAGAGGGAGGAGAAAGAGAGAGGAAGAGAAGAGTGGAGGAAGAGAGAGGAGGAAGAGAGAGGAGAAAGAGAGAGGAGGAAGAGAGAGGAGGAAGAGAGAGGAAGTGGAGAGAAGAGGAAAAGAGAAGAGGAAGAGAGAGGAGGAAGAGAGAGGAGGAAGGGAGAGGTGGAAGACAGAGGAAGAGGAGAGAGAAGGAAGACAGAGGAGGAAGAGAGTGGAGGAAGAGAAAGGAAAAGGAGAGAGGAGGAAGAGAGAAGAGGAAGAGAGAGGAGGAAGAGAGAGGAGGAAGAGAGAGGAGGAAGAGAGAGGAGGTAGAGAGGAAAAGGAGAGAGGAGGAAAAGTGAGGAGGAAGAGAGAGGAGGAAAAGAGAAGAGGAAGAGAGAGGAGGAAGCGAGAGGAGGAAGAGAGAGGAGGGGTAGAGAGGAGGAAGCGAGAGGAGGAAGAGAGAGGAGGAATAGAGAGGAGGAAGAGAGAGGAATAAAAGAGAGGAAGAGGAGAGAGGAGGAAAAGAGAAGAGGAAGATAGAGGAGGAAGAGAGAGCAGGAAAGAGAGGAAGGGGAGAGAGAAGGAAGACAGAGGAGGAAGAGAGTGTAGGAAGAGATAGGAAAAAGAGAGAGGAGGAAGAGAGAGGAGGAAGAGAAAGGAAGAAGAGAGAGGAGGAAGAGAGAGGAGGTAGAGAGGAAAAGGAGAGAGATGGAAAAGTGAGGAGGAAGAGAGAGGAGGAAAAGAGAAGAGGAAGAGAGAGGAGGAAGAACGAGGAGGAAGAGAGAGGAAGAGGAGAGAGGAGGAAAAGAGAAGAGGAAGAGAGAGGAGGAAGAGAGAGGAGGAAGAGAGAGGACGGGTAGAGAGGAGGAAGAGAGAGGAGGAAGAGAGAGGAGGAAGAGAGAGGTGGAAGAGAAATGAGGAAGAGGGAGGAGAAAGAGAGAGGAAGACAAGAGAAGAGGAAGAGGGAGGAGTAAGAGAGAAGAGAAGAGAGAGGAGGAGAGAGAGGAGGAATAGAGAGGAGGAAGAGAGAGGAAGAGGAGAGAGGAGGAAAAGAGAAGAGGAAGAGAGAGGAGGAAGAGAGAGGTGGAAGACAGAGGAAGAGGAGAGAGAAGGAAGAGAGTGGAAAAGGGGAGAGGAGGAAGAGAGAGGAGGAAAAGAGAGGAGGAAGAGAGAGGAGGAAGAGAGGAAAAGGAGAGAGGAGGAAATGTGAGGAGGAAGAGAGAGGAGGAAGAGAGAGGAGGAAGAGAGGAAAAGGAGAGAGAAGGAAATGTGAGGAGGAGAGAGAGGAGAAAGAGAGAGGAGGAAGAGAGAGGAGGAAGAGAGAGGAAGAGGAGAGAGAAGGAAGACAGAGGAGGAAATGTGAGGAGGAAGAGAGAGGAGGAAGAGAGAGGTGGACGGGAGAGGAAGAGGAGAGAGGAGGAAAAGAGAAGAGGAAGAGAGAGGAGGAAGAGAGAGGAGGGGTAGAGAGGAGGAAGCGAGAGGAGGAAGAGAGAAGAGGAAGAGAGAGGAGGAAGAGAGAGGAGGAAGAGAGAGGAGGAAGAGAGAGGAGGAAGAGAGAGGAGGGGTAGAGAGGAGGAAGCGAGAGGAGGAAGAGAGAGGAGGAAAGGAGAGGAGGAAGAGATAGGAGGAAAAGAGAGGAAGAGGAGAGAGGAGGAAAAGAGAAGAGGAAGACAGAGGAGGAAGAGAGAGGAGGAAGAGAGAGGAGGGGTAGAGATGAGGAAGAGGGAGGAGAAAGAGAGAGGAAGAGAAGAGTGGAGGAAGAGAGAGGAGGAAGAGAGAGGAGAAAGAGAGAAGAGGAAGAGAGAGGAGAAGAGAGAGGAAGTGGAGAGAGGAGGAAAAGAGAAGAGGAAGAGAGAGGAGGAAGAGAGATGAGGAAGGGACAGGAGGAAGAGAGGAGGAAGAGAGATGAGGAAGGGAGAGGAGGAAGAGAGTAGGAGGAGAGAGGAGGAAGAGAGAGGAGGAAGAGGGAGGAGGAAGAGAGAGGAGGGAGGGGGAGGAGGAAGAGAGAGGAAGAGGAGAGAGGAGGGAGAGAGGAGAAGGAGAGTGGAAAGGAGAGAGGAGGAAATGAGTGGAGGTAGAGAGAGGAGGAAGAGAGAGGAGGAAGAGAGAGGAAAGATAGAGAAGAGGAAAAGAGAGGAGGACGAGAGAGTAGGAATAGAGAGGAGGAAGAGAAAGGAGTAACAGAGAGGAAGAGGAGAGAGGAGGAAGAGAGAGGAGGAAGAGAGAGGAGGAAGAGAGAAGATGAAGAGAGATGAGGAAAAGTGAGGAAAATTAGAGAGGAGGAAGAGAGAGGAAAAGGAGAGAGGAGGAGGAGAGAGGAGGAAGAGAGAGGAGGAGGAGAGAGGAGGAAAAGAGAGGAGGAAGAGAGAGGAGGAAGAGAGAGGAGGAAGAGAGAGGAAGAGGAGAGAGGAGGAAGAGAGGAGGAAGAGAGTGGAGGAAGTAAGAGGAGGAAGAGAGA
>NW_027436623.1:0-66147 GCF_031877795.1 Strix aluco | reverse complement strand
TGGAGAAAGGAGGAAGAGAGAGGTGGAAGAGAGAGGAGGAAGAGAGAGGAGAATGATAGAGGAGGAAAATATACGAGGAAGAGAGAGGAGGAAGAAAGAGGAGGAAGAGAGAGGAGGAAGAGGGAGGAAGAGGAGAGAGGAGGAAGAGAGAGGAGGAAGAGAGAGGAGGAAAAGAGAGGAGGAAGAGAGAGGAAGAGGAGAGAGGAGGAAGAGGTTGAGGAAAAGAGAGGAGTAAGAGAGAGGAGGAAGAGAGAGGGGGAAGAGAGAGGAGGAGAAGAGAGGAGGAAGAGAGAGGAGGAAGAGAGAGGAGGAAGAGAGAGGAAGAGGAGAGAGGAGGAGGAGAGAGGAGGAAAAGAGAGGAGGAAGAGAGAGGTGGAAGAGAGAGGAAAAGGAGAGAGGAAGAGGATAGAGGAGGAAGAGAGAGGAAGAGAAGAGAGGAGGAAGAGAGAGGAAGAGGAGAGAGTAAGAAGAGAGAGGAGGAAGAGAGAGGAGAAAGAGAAAGGAGGATGATAGAGGAGGAAAAGAGAGGAGGAAGAGAGAGGAGAAAGAGAGAGGAGGAAGAGAGAGGAGGAAGAGAGATGAGAAAGAGAGAGAAAGAAGAGAGAGGAGGTGGAGAGAGGCGGAGGAGAGAGGATAGAGAGAGGAAGAGGAGAGAGGAGGAAAAGAGAGGAGGAAGAGAGAGGAGGAAGAGAGTGTGAGAGGAGAGAGGAGGAAGAGAGAGGAAAAGGAAAGAGGAGAATGACGTGGAGGAAAAGAGAGGAGGAAGAGAGAGGAGGAAGAGAGAGAAAGAAGAGAGAGGAGGAAGAGAGAGAGTAAGAGTGGAGAGGAGGAAGAAAGAGGATGAAGAGAGAGGAGGAAGAGAGAGGAGGGAGAGAGGAAGAGGAGAGAGGAGGAGGAGAGACGACGAAAAGAGAGGAGGAAGAGAGAGGAGGAACAGAGAGGATGAAGAGAGAGGAGGAAAAGGGAGGAGGAACAGAGAGGAAGAGGAGAGAGGAGGAAGAGAGAGGAGGAAGAGAGAGGAGGAAGAGAGAGGAGGATGATAGAGGAGGAAAAGAGCGGAGGAAGAGAGAGGAGGAAGAGAGAGGAGGAAGAGAGAGAAGGAGAGAGGAGGAAAAGAGAGGAGGAAGAGAGAGCAGGAAGAGAGAGGAGGAAGAGAGAGGAAGAGGAGAGAGGAGGAGGAGAGAGCAGGAATAGAGAGGAAGAGGAGAGAGGAGGAAGACAGAGGGAGAGGAAAGATTAGGAAGAGAGAGGAGGTAGAGAGAGGAGAAAGAGAAAGGAGGATGATAGAGGAGGAAAAGAGAGGAGGAAGAGAGAGGAGGAAAACAGAGGAGGAAGAGAGAGTGAGAGAGAGAGGAGTAAGAGAGAGGAGGAAGAGAGAGAGTAGGAGGAGAGAGGAGGAAGAGAGAGGAGGAAGAGAGAGGAGGAAGCGAGAGGAGGAAAAGGGAGGAGGAATAGAGAGGAAGAGGAGAGAGAAGGAAGAGAGAGAAGGAAGAGTGAGGAAGAGGATAAAGGAGGAAGAGAGAGGAGGAAGAGAGAGGAGGAAGATCGAGGAGGAAGAGAGAGGAGGAACAGAGAAAAAGTGGAGAGAGAAGGCGGAGAGAGGAGTAAAAGAGAGGAGGAAGAGAGAGGAGGAAGAGAGAGTGAGAGAGAGAGGAGGAAGAGAGAGGAAAAAGAAAGAGGAGGATGACGTGAAGGAAAAGAGAGGAGGAAGAGAGATGAGGAAGAGAGAGGAGGAAGAGAGAGGAGGTAGAGAGAGGAAAATTAGAGAGGAGGAAAAGAGAGGAGAAAGAGAGAGGAGGAAGAGAGAGGAGGAAGAGAGATAAGGAAGAGAGAGCAGGAAGAGATAGGAAGAGGAGAGAGGAGAAAGAGATAGAAGGAAGAGAGAGGAGGAAGAGAGAGGAAGAAGAGAGAGGAAGAAGAGAGAGGAAGAGGAGAGAGGCAGAGGAGAGAGGAGAAAGAGAGAGGAGGAAGAGAGAAGGGGAAAAGAGAGGAGGAAGAGAGAGGAGGAAGATAGAGTGTAGGAGGAGAGATGAGGAAGAGAGAGAAAGAGGAGAGAGGAGGAGAAGAGACGAGGAACAGAGAGGAGGAAGAGAGAGGAGGAAGAGAGAGGAAGAGGAGAGAGAAGGAAGAGAGAGGAGGGAGAGTGAGGAAGAAGGAAAAGGAGGAAGAGGGAGGAGGAAGAGGAGAAAGGAGGAAGAGAGAGGTGGAAGAGAGAGGAGGAAGAGAGAGGAGAATGATAGAGGAGGAAAATATACGAGGAAGAGAGAGGAGGAAGAAAGAGGAGGAGAGAGAGAGGAGGAAAGAGAGAGGAAGAGGAGAGAGGAGGAAGAGAGAGGAGGAAGAGAGAGGAGGAAAAGAGAGGAGGAAGAGAGAGGAAGAGGAGAGAGGAGGAAGAGGTTGAGGAAAAGAGAGGAGTAAGAGAGAGGAGAAAGAGAGAGGGGGAAGAGAGAGGAGGAGAAGAGAGGAGGAAGAGAGAGGAGGAAGAGAGAGGAGGAAGAGAGAGGAAGAGGAGAGAGGAGGAGGAGAGAGGAGGAAAAGAGAGGAGGAAGAGAGAGGAGGAAGAGAGAAGAGGAAGAGAGAGGAGGGAAACGGAGGAGGAACAGAGAGGAAGAGGAGAGAGGAGGAAAAGAGAGGACGAAGAGAGAGGAGGAAAAGAGAGGACGAAGAGAGACGAGGAGGAGAGAGGAGGAAGAGAGAGTAGGATAAGAGAGGAGGAAGAGAGAGGAGGAAAAGAGAGGACGAAGAGAGAGGAGGAAGAGAGAGAGTAGGAGGAGAGAGGAGGAAGAGAGAGGAGAAAGACAGAGGAGGAAGAGAGAGGAGGGAGAGGGAGGGAGAGGAGAAAGGAGTAAGACAGAGGAAAAGGAGAGTGGAGGAAGAGAGAGGAATGCGAGGGAGGAGGAAAAGAGAGGAGGAAGAGAGGAGTAAGAGAGAGGAAGAGGACAGAGGAGGCGGAGAGAGGAGGAAAAGAGAGGAGGAAGAGAGAGGAGGAAGAGAGAGTGAGAGGAGAGAGGAGGAAGAGAGAGGAAAAGGAAAGAGGAGGAAGACGTGGAGGAAAAGAGAGGAGGAAGAGAGAGGAGGAAGAGAGAGGAGGAGGAAGAGAGGAGGAAGAGAGAGGAAGAGGAGAGAGGAGGAGTAGAGACGAGGAAAGGAGAGGAGGAAGAGAGAGGAGGAAGAGAGAGGAGGAAGAGAGAGGAAGAGGAGAGAGAAGGAAAAGAGAGAAGCAAGAGTGAGGAAGAGGAGAATAGAGGAAGAGAGAGGAGGAAGAGAGAGGAGGAAGAGAGAGGAGTATGAGAGAGGAGGAAAAGAGAGGTGGAAGGGAGAGGAGGAAGAGAGAGGAGGAAGAGAGAGGAAGAGGAGTGTGGAGGAAGAGAGAGAAGGAAGAGAGAGGAGGAAGAGAGAGGAGGAAGAGAGAGCAAGAGGAGAGAGGAGAAAGAGAGTGGAGGAAGAGAGAAGGGGAAGAGAGAGGAGAAAGAGAGATGAAGAGGAGAGAGGAGGACTAGAGAGGGAGAGGAGAGAGGAGGAAGATAGAGGAAGAAAAGAGAGGAGGAAGAGAGAGGAAGAGGAGAGAGTAGGAAGAGAGAGGAGGAATAGAGAGGAGAAATTGAAAGGAGGATGATCGAGGAGGAAAAGAGAGGAGGAAGAGAGAGGAGGTAAAGAGAGGAGGAAGAGAGAGGAGGAAGAGAGAGGAGGAAGAGAGAGGAGGAAGAGAGAGGAGGAAGAGAGGAGTAAGAGAGAGGAGGAAGAGAGAGGAAGAGGAGAGAGGAGGAAGAGAGAGGAGGAAGATAGAGGAAAAGAAGAGAGGAGGAAGAGAGAGAAGGAAGAGAGAGGAATGGGAAGAGGAGGAAGAGAGAGGAGGAAGAGAGAGGAGGAGGAGAGAGGAGGAAGAGAGAGGAAGAGGAGAGGGAGGAGGAGAGACGAGGAAAAGAGAGGAGGAAGAGAGAGGAGGAAGAGAGAGGAGGAAGAGAGAGGAGGAAAAGGTAGGAGGAAGAGGAGAAAGGAGGTAGAGAGAGGAGGAAGAGAGAGGAGGAAGAGAGAGGAAGAGGAGAGAGGAGGAAGAGAGAGGAGGAAGAGGAGAAAGGAGGAAGAGAGAGGAGGAAGAGGGGAAAGGAGGAAGAGAGAGGAGGAAGAGATTGGAGGAAGAGTGAGGAGGAAGAGAGAGGAAGAGGAGAGAGGGGGAAGAGAGAGGATGAAGAGAGAGGAGGAAAAGAGAGGAGGAAGAGAGAGGAAGAGGAGAGAGGAGGAAGAGGTTGAGGAAAAGAGAGGAGGAAGAGAGAGGAGGAAGAAAGAGGAAAAGAAGAGAGGAGGAGGAGAGAGGAGGAAGAGAGAGGTATGGGAGAGAGGAGGAAAAGAGAGGAGGAAGAGAGAGAAGGAAGAGAGAGGAAGAGGAGAGAGGAGGAGGAGATAGGAGGAAGAGAGAGGAGGAAGAGAGAGGAGGGAGAGAGAGGAGGATGATAGAGGAGGAGGAGAGAGGAGGAAAAGAGAAGAGGAAGAGAGAGGAGGAAGAGAGAGGAAGAGGAGAGAGGAGGAGGAGAGAGGAGGAAGAGAGAGGAAGAGGAGAGAGGAGGAATAGAGAGGGAGAGGAGAGAGGAGGAAGATAGAGGAGGAAAAGATAGGATGAAGAGAGAGGAGGAAGAGAGAGGAACAGGAGAGGGGAGAAAGAGAGAGGAGGAAGAGAGAATAGGAAAAGAAAGGAGGAGGATAGAGGAGGACGAGAGAGGAGGAAGAGAGAGGAAGAGGAGAGAGGAGGAAGAGAGAGGAAGAGGAGAGAGGAGGAGGAGAGAGGAGGAAGAGAGAATAGGAAGAGAGAGGAGGAGGAGAGAGGAGGAAAAGAGAAGAGGAAGAGAGAGGAGGAAGAGAGAGGAAGAGGAGAGAGGAAGAGGAGAGAGGAGGAAGAGGGAGGAGGAAGAGAGAGGAGGAAGACTGAGGAAGAGGATAAAGGAGGAAAGAGTGGAGGAAGAGAGAGGAGGAAGAGAGAGGAGGAAGAGAGAGGAGGAAGAAAGAGGAAGAGGAGAGAGGAAGAAGAGGTTGAGGAAAAGAGAGGAGGAAGGGAGAGGAGGAAGAGAGAGGAGGAAGAGAGAGGAAGAGGAGAGAAGAGGAAGAGAGAGGAGGAAGAAAGAGGAAAAAAAGAGAGGAGGAGGAGAGAGGAGGAAGGGAGAGGTATGGGCGAGAGGAGGAAAAGAGAGGAGGAAGAGAGAGGAGGAATAGAGAGTAAGAGGACAGAGGAGGCGGAGAGAGGAGGAAAAGAGAGGAGGAAGAGAGAGAAGGAAGAGAAAGGAAGAGGAGAGAGGAGGAAGAGAGAGGAAGAGGAGAGAGGAGGTGGAGAGAGGAGGAAGAGAGAGGAGGAAGAGAGAGGAGGGAGAGAGAGGAGCATGATAGAGGTGGAAATGAGAGGAGGAAGAGAGAGGAGGAAGAGAGAGGAGGAAGAGAGAGGAGGAAGAGTGAAGAAGAGGAGAAAGGAGGAAGAGAGAGGAAAAGGAGAGAGGAGGAATAGAGAGGAGGAAAAGAGAAGAGGAAGAGAGAGGAGGAAGAGCGAGGAAGAGAAGAGGGGAGGAGGAGAGACGAGGAAAAGAGAGGAGGAAGAGTGAGGAGGAAGAGAGAGGAGGAAGCGAGAGGAGGAAAAGGGAGGAGGAAGAGAGAGGAAGAGGAGAGAGAAGGAAGAGAGAGAAGGAAGAGTGAGGAAGAGGATAAAGGAGGAAGAGAGAGGAGGAAGAGAGAGGAGGAAGAGCGAGGAGGAAGAGAGAGGAGGATTATAGAGGAGGAAAGGAGAGGAGGAAGAGAGAGGAAGAGGAGAGAGGAGGAGGAGAGAAGGGGAATAGAGAGGAGGAAGAGTGAGGAAGAGGAGAAAGGAGGAAGAGAGAGGAAAAAGAGAGAGGAGGAATAGAGAGGAGGAAGAGAGAGTAGGAAGATAGAGGAGGAGGAGAGAGGAGGAAAAGAGAAGAGGAAGAGAGAGGAGGAAGAGAGATGAAGAGGAGAGAGGAGGAGGAGAGAGGAGGAAGTGAGAGGAAGAGGAGATAGGAGGAGGAGAGAGGAGGAAGAGAGAGGAGGAAGAGAGAGAAGGAAGAGAGAGGAGGGAGAGAGAGGAGGATGATAGAGGAGGAGGAGAGAGGAGGAAAAGAGAAGAGGAAGAGAGAGGAGGAAGAGAGAGGAAGAGGAGAGAGGAGGAGGAGAGAGGAGGAAGAGAGAGGAAGAGGAGAGAGGAGGAATAGAGAGGGAGAGGAGAGAGGAGGAAGATAGAGGAGGAAAGATAGGATGAAGAGAGAGGAGGAAGAGAGAGGAACAGGAGAGGGGAGAAAGAGAGAGGAGGAAGAGAGAATAGGAAAAGAAAGGAGGAAGATAGAGGGGGAAGAGAGAGGAGGAAGAGAGAGGAAGAGGAGAGAGGAGGAAGAGAGAGGAAGAGGAGAGAGGAGGAGGAGAGAGGTGGAAGAGAGAGGAGGAATAGAGAGGAGGAAGAGAGAGGTGGAAATGAGAGGAGGAAGAGAGAGGAAGAGGAGAGAGGAGGAGGAGAGAGGAGAAAGAGAGAGGAAGAGGATAGAGGAGGAATAGAAAGGGAGAGGAGAGAGGAGGAAGATAGAGGAGGAAAAGAGAGGAGGAAGAAAGAGGAAGAGGAGAGAGGAGGAAGAGATAGGAGGAAGAGAGAGGAGGAAAATAGAGGAGGAAGAGAGAGAAAGAGGAGAGAGGAGGAAGACGTGGAGGAAAAGAGAGGAGGAAGAGAGGAGGAAGAGGAGGAAGAGAGAAGAGGAAGAGAGAGGATGAAAACAGAGGAGGAAAAGAGAGGACGAAGAGAGAGGAGGAAGAGAGAGGAGGAAGAGAGAGGAGGAAGAGAGAGGAAGAGGAGAGAGAAGGAAGAGAGAGAAGGAAGAGTGAGGAAGAGGATAAAGGAGGAAGAGAGAGGAGGAAGAGAGAGGAGGAAGAGCGAGGAGGAAGAGAGAGGAGGATTATAGAGGAGGAAAGGAGAGGAGGAAGAGAGAGGAAGAGGAGAGAGGAGGAGGAGAGAGGAGGAATAGAGAGGAGGAAGAGTGAGGAAGAGGAGAAAGGAGGAAGAGAGAGGAAAAAGAGAGAGGAGGAATAGAGAGGAGGAAGAGAGAGTAGGAAGATAGAGGAGGAGGAGAGAGGAGGAAAAGAGAAGAGGAAGAGAGAGGAGGAAGAGAGATGAAGAGGAGAGAGGAGGAGGAGAGAGGAGGAAGTGAGAGGAAGAGGAGAGAGGAGGAGGAGAGAGGAGGAAGAGAGAGGTATGGGAGAGAGGAGGAAAAGAGAGGAGGAAGAGAGAGAAGGAAGAGAGAGGAAGAGGAGAGTGGAGGAAGAGAGAGGAAGAGGAGAGAGGAGGAGGAGAGAGGAGGAACAGAGAGGAGGAAGAGAGAGGAGGGAGAGAGAGGAGGATGATAGAGGAGGAGGAGAGAGGAGGAAAAGAGAAGAGGAAGAGAGAGGAGGAAGAGAGAGGAAGAGGAGAGAGAAGGAGGAGAGAGGAGGAAGAGAGAGGAAGAGGAGAGAGGAGGAATAGAGAGGGAGAGGAGAGAGGAGGAAGATAGAGGAGGAAAAGAGAGGAGGAAGAGAGAGGAGGAAGAGAGAGGAACAGGAGAGGGGAGGAAGAGAGAGGAGGAAGAGAGAGTAGGTAAAGAAAGGAGGAAGAGAGAGGAGGAAGAGAGAGGAGGAAGAGAGAGGAACAGGAGAGAGGAGGAAGAGAGAGGAAAAGGAAAGAGGGGGAAGACGTGGAGGAAAAGAGAGGAGGAAGAGAGAAAAAAAGTAGAGAAGAGGAAAAGAGAGGCGAAAGAGAGAGGAGGAAGAGAGTGGAGGAAGAGAGATGGAGAGAGGGGGAGGAGAGAGGAGGAAGAGACAGGAGGAAGAGAGAGGAGGAAGACAGAGAAAGAAGAGAGAGGAAGTGGAGAGAGGCGGAGGAGAGAGGAGAAAGAGAGAGGAGGAAGAGAGAAGTGGAAGAGAGAGGAGGAAGAGAGAGGAGGAAGAGAGAGGAGGAAGAGAGAGGAAGAGCCGAGAGAAGGAAGAGAGAGAAGGAAGAGTGAGGAAGAGTATAAAGGAGGAAGAAAGAGGAGGAAGAGAGAGGAGGAAGAGAGAGGAGCGAGAGAGAGGAGGATGATAGAGGAGGAGGAGAGAGGAGGAAAAGAGAAGAGGAAGAGAGAGGAGGAAGAGAGAGGAAGAGGAGAGAGGAGGAGGAGAGAGGAGGAAGAGAGAGGAAGAGGAGAGAGGAGGAATAGAGAGGGAGAGGAGAGAGGAGGAAGATAGAGGAGGAAAAGAGAGGAGGAAGAGAGAGGAGGAAGAGAGAGGAACAGGAGAGGGGAGGAAGAGAGAGGAGGAAGAGAGAGTAGGTAAAGAAAGGAGGAAGAGAGAGGAGGAAGAGAGAGGAGGAAGAGAGAGGAACAGGAGAGAGGAGGAAGAGAGAGGAAAAGGAAAGAGGGGGAAGACGTGGAGGAAAAGAGAGGAGGAAGAGAGAAAAAAGTAGAGAAGAGGAAAAGAGAGGCGAAAGAGAGAGGAGGAAGAGAGTGGAGGAAGAGAGATGGAGAGAGCGGGAGGAGAGAGGAGGAAGAGACAGGAGGAAGAGATAGGAGGAAGACAGAGAAAGAAGAGAGAGGAAGTGGAGAGAGGCGGAGGGGAGAGGAGAAAGAGAGAGGAGGAAGAGAGAAGTGGAAGAGAGAGGAGGAAGAGAGAGGAGGAAGAGAGAGGAGGAAGAGAGAGAAAGAGCAGAGAGAAGGAAGAGAGAGAAGGAAGAGTGAGGAAGAGTATAAAGGAGGAAGAGAGAGGAGGAAAGAGAGAGGAGGAAGAGAGAGGAGCGAGAGAGAGGAGGATGATAGAGGAGGAAAAGAGAGGAGGAATAGGGAGGAGGAAGAGAAAGGTGGAAATGTGAGGTGGAATAGAGAGGAGGAAGAGAGAGGAGGAAGAGAGAGGAGGAGAGAGGAGTAAAAGAGAGGAGGAAGAGAGAGGAGGAAGAGAGTGGAGAAAGAGAAGAAGAGGAGAGAGGATGAAGAGTGATGAGGAAGAGAGATGAAGAGGAGAGAGGGGGAGGAGAGAGGAGGAAGAGACAGGAGGAAGAGAGAGGAGGAAGAGAGAAGGGGAAGAGAGAGGAGGAAGAGAGAGGAGGAAGAGAGAGAGTAGGAGGAGAGAGGAGGAAGAGAGAGGAGGAAGAGAGAGGAAGAGGAGAGAGGAGGAGAGAGGAAGAGGAGAGAGGAGGAGAGTCGAGGAAAAGAGAGGAGGAAGAGAGAGGAGGAAGAGAGAAGGGGAAGAGAGAGGAGGAAGAGAGAGAGTAGGTTGGAGAGGAGGAAGAGAGAAGAGGACGAGGGAGGAAGAGGAGAGAGGAGGTAGAGAGAGGAAGAGGAGAGAGGAGGAGGAGAGACGAGGAAAAGAGAGGAAGAAGAGAGAGGAGGAAGAGAGAGGAGGAAGAGATAGTAGAAGAAGAGGAGGAAGAGAGAGGAGGAAGATAGGGGAGGAAGAGAGAGGAAGAGGAGAGAGGAGGAAGAGATAGGAGGAAGAGAGAATAGGAAATTAGAGGAGGAAGAGAGAGAAAGAGGAGAGAGGAGGAAGAGGTGGAGGAAAAGAGATGAGGAAGAGAGGAGGAAGAGAGAGGAAGAAGAGAGAAGAGGAAGAGAGAGGAGGAAGAGAGAGGAGGAAAAGAGAGGACGAAGAGAGAGGGGGAAGAGAGAGGAGGAAGAGTGAGGAGGAAGAGAGGGTAAGAGGAGAGAGGAGGACGAGAGAGGAGGAAGAAAGAGGAAAAGAAGAGAGGAGGAGGAGAGAGGAGGAAGAGAGAGGAATGTGAAAGAGGAGGAAGAGAGAGGAGGAAGAGTGATGAAGAGGAGTGAGGAGGAAGAGAGAGGAAGAGGAGAGAGGAGGAGGAGAGAGGAGGAAGAGAGAGGAGGAAGAGTGAGGAGTATGAGTGAGGAAGAGGAGAAAGGAGGAAGAGAGAGGAAAAGGAGAGAGGAGGAAGAGAGAGGAGGAAGAGAGAGGAGGAAGAGAGAGGAGGAGAGAGGAGGAAAAGAGAGGAGGAAGAGAGAGGTGGAAGAGAGAGGTGGAAGAGAGAGGAGGAAGAGAGAGGAAAAGGAGAGAGGAAGATGATAGAGGAGGAAGAGGGAGGAAGAGAAGAGAGGAGGAAGAGAGAGGAAGAGGAGAGAGTAAGAAGAGAGAGGAGGAAGAGAGAGGAGAAAGAGAAAGGAGGATGATAGAGGAGGAAAGAGAGGAGGAAGAGAGAGGAGGAAGAGAGAGGAGGAAGAGAGATGAGAAAGAGAGATGAGAAAGAGAGAGAAAGAAGAGAGAGGAAGTGGAGAGAGGCGGAGGAGAGAGGAGAAAGAGAGAGGAAGAGGAGAGAGGAGGAAAAGAGAGGAGGAAGAGACAGGAGGAAGAGAGTGTGAGAGGAGAGAGGAGGAAGAGAGAGGAAAAGGAAAAAGGAGAATGATGTGGAGGAAAAGAGAGGAGGAAGAGAGAGGAGGAAGAGAGAGAAAGAAGAGAGAGGAGGAAGAGAGAGAGTAAGAGTGGAGAGGAGGAAGAAAGAGGATGAAGAGAGAGGAGGAAGAGAGAGGAGGGAGAGAGGAAGAGGAGAGAGGAGGAGGAGAGACGAGGAAAAGAGAGGAGGAAGAGAGAGTAGGAACAGAGAGGATGAAGAGAGAGGAGGAAGAGGGAGGAGAAAGAGAGTGGAGGAAGAGAGAGGAGGAAGAGAGAGGAGGAAGAGAGAGGAGGAAGAGAGAGGAGGATGATAGAGGAGAAAAAGTGCGGAGGAAGAGAGAGGAGGAAGAGAGAGGAGGAAGAGAGAGAAGGAAGAGAGAGGAAGAGGAGAGAGGAGAAAGAGATTGGAGGAAGAGAGAAGGGGAAGAGAGAGGAGGAAGAGAGAGGAAGAGGGGAGAGGAGGAAGGGAGAGGAGGAAGAGAGAGGAGGTAAAGAGAGGAGCAATAGAGAGGAGGAAGAGAGAGGAGGAAGAGAGAGGATGAAGAGAGAGGAGGAAGAGAGAGGAGAAAGAGAGAGGAAGAGGAGAGAGGAGGAAGAGAGAGGAGGAAGAAAGAGGAAAAGAAGAGAGGAGGAGGATAGAGGAGGAAAAGAGAGGAGGAAGAGAGAGGAGGAAGAGAGAGGAAGAGGAGAGAGGAGGAAGAGAGAGGAAGAGGAGAGTGGAGGAGGAGAGAGGAGGAAGAGAGGAGGAAGAGAGAGGTGGAAATGAGGGGAGGAAGAGAGAGGAGGAAGAGTGAGGAAGAGGAGAAATGAGGAAGAGAGATGAAAAGGAGAGAGGAGGAATAGAGAGGAGGAAGAGAGAGGAGGAAGAGAGAGGAGGAGAGAGGAGGAAAAGAGAGGAGGAAGAGAGAGGTGGAAGAGAGAGCAGGAAGAGAGAGGAGGAAGAGAGAGGAAGAGGAGAGAGGAGGAAGACAGAGGGAGAGGAAAGATTAGGAAGAGAGAGGAAGTAGAGAGAGGAGAAAGAGAAAGGAGGATGATAGAGGAGGAAAAGAGAGGAGGAAGAGAGAGGAGGAAAACAGAGGAGGAAGAGAGAGTGAGAGAGAGAGGAGGAAGAGAGAGGAGGAAGAGAGAGAGTAGGAGGAGAGAGGAGGAAGAGAGAGGACGAAGAGAGAGGAGGAAGCGAGAGGAGGAAAAAGGAGGAGGAAGAGAGAGGAAGAGGAGAGAGAAGGAAGAGAGAGAAGGAAGAGTGAGGAAGAGGATAAAGGAGGAAGAGAGAGGAGGAAGAGAGAAGAGGAAGAGCGAGGAGGAAAAGAGAGGAGGAAGAGAGAGGAAGTGGAGAGAGGAGGCGGAGAGAGGAGTAAAAGAGAGGAGGAAGAGAGAGGAGGAAGAGAGAGTGAGAGAGAGAGGAGGAAGAGAGAGGAAAAAGAAAGAGGAGGATGACGTGAAGGAAAAGAGAGGAGGAAGAGAGATGAGGAAGAGAGAGGAGGAAGAGAAAGGAGGAAGAGAGAGGAAAAGTAGAGAGGAGGAAAAGAGAGGAGAAAGAGAGAGGAGGAAGAGAGAGGAGGAAGAGAGATGAGGAAGAGAGAGGAGGAAGAGATAGGAAGAGGAGAGAGGAGAAAGAGACAGAAGGAAGAGAGAGGAGGAAGAGAGAGGAAGAAGAGAGAGGAAGAGGAGAGAGGCGGAGGAGAGAGGAGAAAGAGAGAGGAGGAAGAGAGAGGAAGAGGAGAGAGAAGGAAGAGAGAGGAGGGAGAGTGAGGAAGAGGAGAAAGGAGGAAGAGGGAGGAGGAAGAGGAGAAAGGAGGAAAATAGAGGTGGAAGAGAGAGGAGGAAGAGTGAGGAGGATGATAGAGGAGGAAAATATACGAGGAAGAGAGAGGAGGAAGAAAGAGGAGGAAGAGAGAGGAGGAAGAGAGAGGAAGAGGAGAGAGGAGGAAGAGAGAGGAGGAAGAGGGTGAGGAAAAGAGAGGAGTAAGAGAGAGGAAGAAGAGAGAGGGGGAAGAGAGAGGAGGAAGAGAGAGGGGGAGTAGATAGGAGGAAGAGAGAGGAAGAGGAGAGAGGAGGAAAAGAGAGGAGGAAGAGAGAGGAGGAAGAGAGAGGAGGAAGAGAGAGGAGGAAGAGAGAGGAAGAGGAGAGAGGAGGAGGAGAGAGGAGGAAGAGAGAGGAAGAGGAGAGAGGAGGAAGAGAGAGGAGGAAGAAAGACGAAAAGAAGAGAGGAGGAGGAGAGTGGAGGAAGAGAGAGGTATGGGAGAGAGGAGGAAAAGAGAGGAGGAAGAGAAAGGAGGAAGAGAGAGGCGGAAGAGAGAGGAAGAGGAGAGAGGGGGAGGAGAGAGGTGGAAGAGAGAAGAGGAAGAGAGAGGAGGAAGAGAGATGAGGAAGAGAGAGGAGGAAAAGAGAGGAGGAAGAGGGAGGAGGAAGTGAGAGGAAGAGGAGAGAGGAGGAAGAGAGAGGAGGAAGAGTGAGGAGCAAGAGAGAGGAGGAAGAGAGAGGAAGAGGAGAGAGGATGAAGAGATAGGAGGAAGAGAGAGGAAAAGGATAAAGGAGGAAGAGGAGTTGGAAAATAGAGGAGGAAGGGAGAGGAGGAAGAGAGAGGAGGAAGACAGAGGAGGACGACATAGGAGGAAAAGAGGGGAGGAAGAGAGAGGCGGAAGAGAGAGGAGGAAGAGAGAGGAAATGGAGAGAGGAGGAAGAGGAGGAGGAGAAGAGAGGAGGAAGAGGGAGGAGAAAGAGAGAGGAGGAAGAGTGAGAAACAGGAGAGAGGAGGAAAAGAGTGGAGGAAGAGAGAGAAGGAAAAGAGACGAGGAAGAGAGAGGAGGAAGAGAGAGGAGGAAGAGAGAGGAGGAAGAGAGAGGAGGAAGAGAGAGGAAGACAAAAGAGGAGGAGGACAGAGGAGGAAAAGTGACGAGGAAGAGAGAGGAAGAGGAGAGAGGAGAAAGAGAGAGGAGGAAAAGAGATGAGGACGAGAGAGGAAGAGGAGAGGGAAGGAAGAGAGAGGAGGAAAAGAGAGGTGGTAGAGAGAGGAAGAGTAGAGAGGAGGAGGAGAGGGGAGGAAAATAGAGGAGGAAGAGAGAGGAGGAAGAGAGCGGAGGAAGAGGAGGAGGAAAATAAACGAGGAAGAGGGAGGAGGAAGAGAGAGGAGGAAGAGAGAGGAGAAAGAGAGAGGAGGAAGAGAGACGAGGAAAAGAGAGGAGGAAGTCAGAGGAGGAAGAGAGAGGAGGAGGAGAGAGCAGGAAGACAGAGGTAAATGAGAGAGGAGGAAGAGAGAGGAGGAAGAGAGAGGAGGAATACAGAGGAAGAGGAGAGAGGAGGAAGAGAGAGGAGGAAGAGAGAGGAAAAGGAGAGAGGAGGAAGAGGAGGAGGAAAAGAGAGGAGGAAGAGAGATGAGGAAGAGAGAAGAAGAGGAGAGAGGAGGAGAGACAGGAAAAGAGAGGAGGAAGAGAGAGCAAAATGAGAGAAGAGGAAGAGAGAGGAAAAGGAGAGAGGAGGAAGAGAAAGGAAGAAGAGAGAGGAGTAAGAGAGAATGAGGAAGAGTGAGGAGGAAGAGGAGGAAGAGACACGAAGAAGAGAGAGTAGGAATAGAGTGGAGGAAAAGAGAGGAAGAGGATAGAGGAGGAAAAGAAAGAAAAATGAGAGAGGAGGAAGAGGAGGAGGAAAAGATAGGAGAAAGAGAGAGGAGGAAGAGTGACGAGGAAAAGAGGAGGAAGACAGAGGACGAAGAGAGAAGAGGAAGAGAGAGGAGGAAGAGAGAGGAAGAGGAGAGAGGAGGAAGATAGAGGAGGAAGAGAGAGGAGGAAGAGAGAGAAAGAGGAGAGAGGAGGAGAGACAGGAAAAGAGAGGAGGAAGAGAGAGGAGGAAGAGAGAGGAAGACGAAAGAGGAGGGGGAGAGAGGAGGAAAAGTGAGGAGTAAGAGAGAGGAAGAGGAGAGAGGAAGAAGTGAGAGGAGGGAAAGAGATGAGGACGAGGGAGGAAGAGGAGAGAGAAGGAAGAGAGTGGAGGAAAAGAGAGGTGGAAGAGAGAGGAAGAGGAGAGAGGAGGAGGAGAGGGGAGGAAAATAGAGGAGGAAGAGAGAGGAGGAGAAGAGCGGTGGAAGAGGAGGAGGAAAAGAGAGAAGGAAGACAAAGGAGGAAGAGAGAGGAGGAAGAGAGAGGAAGAGGAGAAAGGAGGAAGAGGATTTGGAAAAGAGATGAGGAAGAGAGAGGAGGAAGAGAGAGGAGGAAAAGAGGGGAGGAAGAGAGAGGAGGAAGAGAGAGGAGGAAGAGAGACGAAGAGGAGAATGTAGGAATAGAGTGGAGGAAAAGAGAGGAAGAGGAGAGAGGAGGAAAAGAGAGAAAAAGGAGAGAGGAGGAAGAGGAGGAGGAAAAGAGAATAGAAAGAGAGAGGAGGAAGAGAGACGAGGAAAAGAGAGGAGGAAGAGAGAGGAGGAAGAGAGAGGAGGAAGAGAGAGGAGGAAGAGAGAGGAAGACGAAAGGGGAGGTTTACAGAGGAGGAAAAGTGAGGAGGAAGAGAGAGGAAGAGGAGAGAGGAGGAAGAGAGAGGAGGAAGAGAGAGGAAGAGGAGAGAGGAGGAAGAGAGAGGAGGAAGAAAGACGAAAAGAAGAGAGGAGGAGGAGAGTGGAGGAAGAGAGAGGTATGGGAGAGAGGAGGAAAAGAGAGGAGGAAGAGAAAGGAGGAAGAGAGAGGCGGAAGAGAGAGGAAGAGGAGAGAGGGGGAGGAGAGAGGTGGAAGAGAGAAGAGGAAGAGAGAGGAGGAAGAGAGATGAGGAAGAGAGAGGAGGAAAAGAGAGGAGGAAGAGGGAGGAGGAAGTGAGAGGAAGAGGAGAGAGGAGGAAGAGAGAGGAGGAAGAGTGAGGAGCAAGAGAGAGGAGGAAGAGAGAGGAAGAGGAGAGAGGATGAAGAGATAGGAGGAAGAGAGAGGAAAAGGATAAAGGAGGAAGAGGAGTTGGAAAATAGAGGAGGAAGGGAGAGGAGGAAGAGAGAGGAGGAAGACAGAGGAGGACGACATAGGAGGAAAAGAGGGGAGGAAGAGAGAGGCGGAAGAGAGAGGAGGAAGAGAGAGGAAATGGAGAGAGGAGGAAGAGGAGGAGGAGAAGAGAGGAGGAAGAGGGAGGAGAAAGAGAGAGGAGGAAGAGTGAGAAACAGGAGAGAGGAGGAAAAGAGTGGAGGAAGAGAGAGAAGGAAAAGAGACGAGGAAGAGAGAGGAGGAAGAGAGAGGAGGAAGAGAGAGGAGGAAGAGAGAGGAGGAAGAGAGAGGAAGACAAAAGAGGAGGAGGACAGAGGAGGAAAAGTGACGAGGAAGAGAGAGGAAGAGGAGAGAGGAGAAAGAGAGAGGAGGAAAAGAGATGAGGACGAGAGAGGAAGAGGAGAGGGAAGGAAGAGAGAGGAGGAAAAGAGAGGTGGTAGAGAGAGGAAGAGTAGAGAGGAGGAGGAGAGGGGAGGAAAATAGAGGAGGAAGAGAGAGGAGGAAGAGAGCAGAGGAAGAGGAGGAGGAAAATAAACGAGGAAGAGGGAGGAGGAAGAGAGAGGAGGAAGAGAGAGGAGAAAGAGAGAGGAGGAAGAGAGACGAGGAAAAGAGAGGAGGAAGTCAGAGGAGGAAGAGAGAGGAGGAGGAGAGAGCAGGAAGACAGAGGTAAATGAGAGAGGAGGAAGAGAGAGGAGGAAGAGAGAGGCGGAAGAGAGAGGAAGAGGAGAGAGGAGGAAGAGAGAGGAGGAAGAGAGAGGAAAAGGAGAGAGGAGGAAGAGGAGGAGGAAAAGAGAGGAGGAAGAGAGATGAGGAAGAGAGAAGAAGAGGAGAGAGGAGGAGAGACAGGAAAAGAGAGGAGGAAGAGAGAGCAAAATGAGAGAAGAGGAAGAGAGAGGAAAAGGAGAGAGGAGGAAGAGAAAGGAAGAAGAGAGAGGAGTAAGAGAGAATGAGGAAGAGTGAGGAGGAAGAGGAGGAAGAGACACGAAGAAGAGAGAGTAGGAATAGAGTGGAGGAAAAGAGAGGAAGAGGATAGAGGAGGAAAAGAAAGAAAAATGAGAGAGGAGGAAGAGGAGGAGGAAAAGATAGGAGAAAGAGAGAGGAGGAAGAGTGACGAGGAAAAGAGGAGGAAGACAGAGGACGAAGAGAGAAGAGGAAGAGAGAGGAGGAAGAGAGAGGAAGAGGAGAGAGGAGGAAGATAGAGGAGGAAGAGAGAGGAGGAAGAGAGAGAAAGAGGAGAGAGGAGGAGAGACAGGAAAAGAGAGGAGGAAGAGAGAGGAGGAAGAGAGAGGAAGACGAAAGAGGAGGGGGAGAGAGGAGGAAAAGTGAGGAGTAAGAGAGAGGAAGAGGAGAGAGGAAGAAGTGAGAGGAGGGAAAGAGATGAGGACGAGGGAGGAAGAGGAGAGAGAAGGAAGAGAGTGGAGGAAAAGAGAGGTGGAAGAGAGAGGAAGAGGAGAGAGGAGGAGGAGAGGGGAGGAAAATAGAGGAGGAAGAGAGAGGAGGAGAAGAGCGGTGGAAGAGGAGGAGGAAAAGAGAGAAGGAAGACAAAGGAGGAAGAGAGAGGAGGAAGAGAGAGGAAGAGGAGAAAGGAGGAAGAGGATTTGGAAAAGAGATGAGGAAGAGAGAGGAGGAAGAGAGAGGAGGAAAAGAGGGGAGGAAGAGAGAGGAGGAAGAGAGAGGAGGAAGAGAGACGAAGAGGAGAATGTAGGAATAGAGTGGAGGAAAAGAGAGGAAGAGGAGAGAGGAGGAAAAGAGAGAAAAAGGAGAGAGGAGGAAGAGGAGGAGGAAAAGAGAATAGAAAGAGAGAGGAGGAAGAGAGACGAGGAAAAGAGAGGAGGAAGAGAGAGGAGGAAGAGAGAGGAGGAAGAGAGAGGAGGAAGAGAGAGGAAGACGAAAGGGGAGGTTTACAGAGGAGGAAAAGTGAGGAGGAAGAGAGAGGAAGAGGAGAGAGGAGGAAGAGAGAGGTCAATGAGAGAGGAGGAAGAGAGAAGAGGAATAGAGAGGAGGAAGAGAGAGGAAAAGGAGAGAGGAGGAAGAGGAGGATGAAAAGAGAGGAGGAAGAGAGAGGAGGAAGAGAGAGGAAGAGGAGAGAGGAGGAAGAGAGAGGAAGAGGAGAGTGGAGGAGGAGAGAGGAGGAAGAGAGGAGGAAGAGAGAGGTGGAAATGAGGGGAGGAAGAGAGAGGAGGAAGAGTGAGGAAGAGGAGAAATGAGGAAGAGAGAGGAAAAGGAGAGAGGAGGAATAGAGAGGAGGAAGAGAGAGGAGGAAGAGAGAGGAGGAGAGAGGAGGAAAAGAGAGGAGGAAGAGAGAGGTGGAAGAGAGAGCAGGAAGAGAGAGGAGGAAGAGAGAGGAAGAGGAGAGAGGAGGAAGACAGAGGGAGAGGAAAGATTAGGAAGAGAGAGGAAGTAGAGAGAGGAGAAAGAGAAAGGAGGATGATAGAGGAGGAAAAGAGAGGAGGAAGAGAGAGGAGGAAAACAGAGGAGGAAGAGAGAGTGAGAGAGAGAGGAGGAAGAGAGAGGAGGAAGAGAGAGAGTAGGAGGAGAGAGGAGGAAGAGAGAGGACGAAGAGAGAGGAGGAAGCGAGAGGAGGAAAAAGGAGGAGGAAGAGAGAGGAAGAGGAGAGAGAAGGAAGAGAGAGAAGGAAGAGTGAGGAAGAGGATAAAGGAGGAAGAGAGAGGAGGAAGAGAGAAGAGGAAGAGCGAGGAGGAAAAGAGAGGAGGAAGAGAGAGGAAGTGGAGAGAGGAGGCGGAGAGAGGAGTAAAAGAGAGGAGGAAGAGAGAGGAGGAAGAGAGAGTGAGAGAGAGAGGAGGAAGAGAGAGGAAAAAGAAAGAGGAGGATGACGTGAAGGAAAAGAGAGGAGGAAGAGAGATGAGGAAGAGAGAGGAGGAAGAGAAAGGAGGAAGAGAGAGGAAAAGTAGAGAGGAGGAAAAGAGAGGAGAAAGAGAGAGGAGGAAGAGAGAGGAGGAAGAGAGATGAGGAAGAGAGAGGAGGAAGAGATAGGAAGAGGAGAGAGGAGAAAGAGACAGAAGGAAGAGAGAGGAGGAAGAGAGAGGAAGAAGAGAGAGGAAGAGGAGAGAGGCGGAGGAGAGAGGAGAAAGAGAGAGGAGGAAGAGAGAGGAAGAGGAGAGAGAAGGAAGAGAGAGGAGGGAGAGTGAGGAAGAGGAGAAAGGAGGAAGAGGGAGGAGGAAGAGGAGAAAGGAGGAAAATAGAGGTGGAAGAGAGAGGAGGAAGAGTGAGGAGGATGATAGAGGAGGAAAATATACGAGGAAGAGAGAGGAGGAAGAAAGAGGAGGAAGAGAGAGGAGGAAGAGAGAGGAAGAGGAGAGAGGAGGAAGAGAGAGGAGGAAGAGGGTGAGGAAAAGAGAGGAGTAAGAGAGAGGAAGAAGAGAGAGGGGGAAGAGAGAGGAGGAAGAGAGAGGGGGAGTAGATAGGAGGAAGAGAGAGGAAGAGGAGAGAGGAGGAAAAGAGAGGAGGAAGAGAGAGGAGGAAGAGAGAGGAGGAAGAGAGAGGAGGAAGAGAGAGGAAGAGGAGAGAGGAGGAGGAGAGAGGAGGAAGAGAGAGGAAGAGGAGAGAGGAGGAAGAGAGAGGAGGAAGAAAGACGAAAAGAAGAGAGGAGGAGGAGAGTGGAGGAAGAGAGAGGTATGGGAGAGAGGAGGAAAAGAGAGGAGGAAGAGAAAGGAGGAAGAGAGAGGCGGAAGAGAGAGGAAGAGGAGAGAGGGGGAGGAGAGAGGTGGAAGAGAGAAGAGGAAGAGAGAGGAGGAAGAGAGATGAGGAAGAGAGAGGAGGAAAAGAGAGGAGGAAGAGGGAGGAGGAAGTGAGAGGAAGAGGAGAGAGGAGGAAGAGAGAGGAGGAAGAGTGAGGAGCAAGAGAGAGGAGGAAGAGAGAGGAAGAGGAGAGAGGATGAAGAGATAGGAGGAAGAGAGAGGAAAAGGATAAAGGAGGAAGAGGAGTTGGAAAATAGAGGAGGAAGGGAGAGGAGGAAGAGAGAGGAGGAAGACAGAGGAGGACGACATAGGAGGAAAAGAGGGGAGGAAGAGAGAGGCGGAAGAGAGAGGAGGAAGAGAGAGGAAATGGAGAGAGGAGGAAGAGGAGGAGGAGAAGAGAGGAGGAAGAGGGAGGAGAAAGAGAGAGGAGGAAGAGTGAGAAACAGGAGAGAGGAGGAAAAGAGTGGAGGAAGAGAGAGAAGGAAAAGAGACGAGGAAGAGAGAGGAGGAAGAGAGAGGAGGAAGAGAGAGGAAGAAGAGAGAGGAGGAAGAGAGAGGAAGACAAAAGAGGAGGAGGACAGAGGAGGAAAAGTGACGAGGAAGAGAGAGGAAGAGGAGAGAGGAGAAAGAGAGAGGAGGAAAAGAGATGAGGACGAGAGAGGAAGAGGAGAGGGAAGGAAGAGAGAGGAGGAAAAGAGAGGTGGTAGAGAGAGGAAGAGTAGAGAGGAGGAGGAGAGGGGAGGAAAATAGAGGAGGAAGAGAGAGGAGGAAGAGAGCGGAGGAAGAGGAGGAGGAAAATAAACGAGGAAGAGGGAGGAGGAAGAGAGAGGAGGAAGAGAGAGGAGAAAGAGAGAGGAGGAAGAGAGACGAGGAAAAGAGAGGAGGAAGTCAGAGGAGGAAGAGAGAGGAGGAGGAGAGAGCAGGAAGGCAGAGGTAAATGAGAGAGGAGGAAGAGAGAGGAGGAAGAGAGAGGAGGAATACAGAGGAAGAGGAGAGAGGAGGAAGAGAGAGGAGGAAGAGAGAGGAAAAGGAGAGAGGAGGAAGAGGAGGAGGAAAAGAGAGGAGGAAGAGAGATGAGGAAGAGAGAAGAGGAGGAGAGAGGAGGAGAGACAGGAAAAGAGAGGAGGAAGAGAGAGCAAAATGAGAGAAGAGGAAGAGAGAGGAAAAGGAGAGAGGAGGAAGAGAAAGGAAGAAGAGAGAGGAGTAAGAGAGAATGAGGAAGAGTGAGGAGGAAGAGGAGGAAGAGACACGAAGAAGAGAGAGTAGGAATAGAGTGGAGGAAAAGAGAGGAAGAGGATAGAGGAGGAAAAGAAAGAAAAATGAGAGAGGAGGAAGAGGAGGAGGAAAAGATAGGAGAAAGAGAGAGGAGGAAGAGTGACGAGGAAAAGAGGAGGAAGACAGAGGACGAAGAGAGAAGAGGAAGAGAGAGGAGGAAGAGAGAGGAAGAGGAGAGAGGAGGAAGATAGAGGAGGAAGAGAGAGGAGGAAGAGAGAGAAAGAGGAGAGAGGAGGAGAGACAGGAAAAGAGAGGAGGAAGAGAGAGGAGGAAGAGAGAGGAAGACGAAAGAGGAGGGGGAGAGAGGAGGAAAAGTGAGGAGTAAGAGAGAGGAAGAGGAGAGAGGAAGAAGTGAGAGGAGGGAAAGAGATGAGGACGAGGGAGGAAGAGGAGAGAGAAGGAAGAGAGAGGAGGAAAAGAGAGGTGGAAGAGAGAGGAAGAGGAGAGAGGAGGAGGAGAGGGGAGGAAAATAGAGGAGGAAGAGAGAGGAGGAGAAGAGCGGTGGAAGAGGAGGAGGAAAAGAGAGAAGGAAGACAAAGGAGGAAGAGAGAGGAGGAAGAGAGAGGAAGAGGAGAAAGGAGGAAGAGGATTTGGAAAAGAGATGAGGAAGAGAGAGGAGGAAGAGAGAGGAGGAAAAGAGGGGAGGAAGAGAGAGGAGGAAGAGAGAGGAGGAAGAGAGACGAAGAGGAGAATGTAGGAATAGAGTGGAGGAAAAGAGAGGAAGAGGAGAGAGGAGGAAAAGAGAGAAAAAGGAGAGAGGAGGAAGAGGAGGAGGAAAAGAGAATAGAAAGAGAGAGGAGGAAGAGAGACGAGGAAAAGAGAGGAGGAAGAGAGAGGAGGAAGAGAGAGGAGGAAGAGAGAGGAGGAAGAGAGAGGAAGACGAAAGGGGAGGTTTACAGAGGAGGAAAAGTGAGGAGGAAGAGAGAGGAAGAGGAGAGAGGAGGAAGAGAGAGGTCAATGAGAGAGGAGGAAGAGAGAAGAGGAATAGAGAGGAGGAAGAGAGAGGAAAAGGAGAGAGGAGGAAGAGGAGGATGAAAAGAGAGGAGGAAGAGAGAGGAGGAAGAGAGAGGAGGAAGAGAGAGAAAAAGGAGAGAGGAGGAAAAGAGTGGAGGAAGAGAGAGGAGGAAGAGGAGGAGGAAAAGAGAGGAGGAAGAGAGAGGAGGAACAGAGAGGAGGAAGAGAAGAAAAGGAGAGAGGAGGAAAAGAGCGGAGGAAGAGAGAGGAGGAAGAGAGAGGAAGAGGAGAGAGGAGGAGAGACAGGAAAAGAGAGGAGGAAAAGAGAGGAGGACGAGAGCGGAGGAAGAGAGAGGAAAAGGAGAGAGGAGGAAGAGAATGGAGGAAGAGAGAGGAGGAAGAGAGAGGAGGAAGAGAGAGGAGGAAGAGAGAGGAGGAGGACAGAGGAGGAAAAGTGAGGAGGAAGAGAGAGGAAGAGGAGAGGGGAGGAAGACAGAGGTAAATGAGAGAGGAGGAAGAGAGAGGAGGAAGAGAGAGGAGGAATAGAGAGGAAGAGTAGAGAGGAGGAAGAGAGAGGAGGAAGAGTGAGAAAAAGGAGAGAGGAGGAAAAGAGTGGAGGAAGAGAGAGTAGGAAGAGAGAGGATGAAGACAGAGGAAGAAGAGAGAGGAGGAAGAGAGATGAGAAAGAGAGAGGAGGAAGAGAGAGGAAAAGGAGAGAGGAGGAAGAGAATGGAGGAAGAGAGAGGAGGAATAGAGAAGAGGAAGAGAGAGGAGGAAGAGAGAGGAGGAAGAGATACGAAGAAGAGAGTGTAGGAATTGAGTGGAGGAAAAGAGAGGAAGAGGAGAGAGGAGGAAAAGAGAGAAAAAGGAGAGAGGAGGAAGAGGAGGAGAAAAAGAGAGAGGAGGAAGAGAGAGGAGGAAGAGAGAGAGGAAGACGGAAGAGGAGGAGGACAGAGGAGGAAAAGTGAGGAGGAAGAGAGAGGAAGAGGAGAGAGGAGGAAGAGAGAGGAGGAAAAGAGAGGTGGTAGAGAGAGGAAGAGTAGAGAGGAGGAGGAGAGGGGAGGAAAATAGAGGAGGAAGAGAGAGGACGAAGAGAGCGGAGGAAGAGGAGGAGTAAAAGAGAGGAGGAAGAGAGGAGGAAGAGAGAGGAGGAAGAGAGAGGAAGAGGAGAGAGGATGAAGAGAGAGGTTGAAGAGAGAGGAGGAAGAGAGAGGAGGAAGCGTGAAGAGGAAGAGATAGGAAGAGGAGAGAGGGGGAGGAGAGAGGAGGAAGAGAGAGGAGGAAAAGAGGGGAGGAAGAGAGAGGAAGAGGAGACAGAAGGGAGAGAGACGAGGAAGAGAGAGGAGGAAGACAGGGGAAGAGAAAGGATGAAAAGTGTGGAGGAAGAGAGAGGAGGAAGAGAGGAGGAAAAGAGAGGAGGAAGATAGGAGGAAGAGAGAGGAAGAGGAGAGAGGAGGAAGAGAGCGGAGGAAGAGAGAGGAAGACAAAAGAGGAGGAGGAGAGAGGAGGAAAAGAGAGGAGGAAGAGAGAGGAAGAGGAGAGAGGAGGAAGAGGAGGAGGAAGACAGCGGATGAAGAGAGAGGAAGACGGAAGAGGAGGAGGAGAGAGGAGGAAAAGAGAGGAGGAAGAGACAGGAAGAGGAGAGAGGAGGAAGAGGAGGAGGAAAAGAGAGGAGGAAGAGAGAGGAGGAACAGAGAGGAGGAAGAGAAGAAAAGGAGAGAGGAGGAAAAGAGCGGAGGAAGAGAGAGGAGGAAGAGAGAGGAGGAAGAGAGAGGAGGAAAAGAGAGGAGGAAGAGAGAGGTGGAGGAGAGAGGAGGAAGAGAGAGGAGGAGAAGAGAGGAGGAAGAGAGAGGACGACGCGTGAGTAGGAAGAGAGAGGAAGAGGAGAGAGGGGGAGGAGAGAGGAGGAAAAGACAGGAGGAAGAGAGAGGAGGAAGAGAGAGGAAGAGGAGAGAGGAGTAGGAGAGAGGTGGAAGAGAGAGATAGAGGAGAGAGGAGGAAAAGTGAGGAGGAAGAGAGAGGAGTAAGACAGAGGCAGAGGAGAGAGGAGGAGGAGAGAGGAGGAAGAGAGAGGAGGAAGACAGAGGCAGAGGAGAGAGGAGGAGGAGAGAGGATGAAGAGAGAGGAGGATAAGAGGGGAGGAAGAGAGAGGAAGAGGAGAGAGGAGGAAGAGGAAAGGAAGAGAAAAGAGAAAGAGTGAGGACGAAGAGAGAGGAGGAGGAGAGAGGACGAAGAGAGAGGAGGAAGCGTGAGGAGGAAGAGAGAGGAAGAGGAGAGGGGGAGGAGAGAGGAGGAAGAGAGAGAAAGAGGAGAGAGTACGAAAAGAGAGTAGGAAGAGAGAGGAGTAAGAGAGAGGCAGAGGAGAGAGAAGGAGGAGAGAGGAGTAAGAGAGAGGAAGAGGAGAGAGGAGGAGGACAGAGGAGGAAAAGAGAGGAGGAAGGGAGAGGAGGAAGAGAGAGGAGGAAGACAGAAGAAGAGGAGAGAGGAGGAAGAGAGTGGAGGAAGAGAGAGGAGGAAGAGAGAGGAAGAGGAGAGAGGAGGAAGAGAGAGCAGGAAGAAGAGAAGGAAAAGAGAGGAGAAAGAGAGAGGATTAAGAGAGAGGAGGAACAGAGATAAGGAAGAGAGAGGAGGAGGAGAGAGCAGAAAAGGAGGAGGAAGAGAGAGGAAGAGAAGAGAGTAGGAAGAGAGAGGAGGAAGAGAGAAGAGGAAGAGACACGAGGAAGAGAAAGGAACAGGGAAGAGGATGAAGAGAGAGGAGGAAGAGAGAGGAAAAGGAGAGAGGAGGAAGAGGAGGAGGAAAAGAGAGGAGGAGAGAGGAGGAAGAGAGAGGAAGAGAAAGGATTAAAACAGTGGAGGAAGAGAGAGGAGGAAGAGAGAGGAGGAAAAGAGAGGAGGAAGAGAGATGAAGAGGAGAGAGGAGGAAGAGAGAGGAGGAAGAGAGAGGAGGAAGAGAGAAGAAGAGGAGAGAGGAGGAAGAGAGAGGAGGAAGAGAGACGAGGAAGAGAAAGGAGGAAGCAAGAGGAGGAAGAGAGAGGAAGAGGAGAGAGGGGGAGGAGAGAGGAGGAAGAGAGACGAGGAAGAGATAGGAGGAAGAGAGAGGAAGAGGAGAGAGGAGGAGGAGAGAGGAGGAAGAGAGTGGAGGAAGAGAGAGGAGGAAGAGTGAGGAGGAAGACAGAGGTGAAGGAGAGAGGAGGATATAGAGGAGGAAGAGAGAGGAAGAAGAGACAGGAAGAGGAGACAGGAGGAAGAGAGAGGAGGAAAAGAGAGGAGGAAGAGGAGGAAGAGGAGAGAGGAGGAAGAGAGAGGAAGAGAAAGGATGAAAATAGTGGAGGAAGAGAGAGGAGGAAGAGAGAGGAGGAAAAGAGAGCAGGAAGAGAGAGGAAGAGGAGAGAGGAGAAATATAGAGGAGGAAGAGAGAGGAGGAAAAGAGAGAAAGAGGAGAGAGGAGGAGAGACAGGAAAAGAGAGGAGGAAGAGAGAGGAGTGAGAGAGAGGCGGAAGAAAGAGGAAGAGGAGAGAGGACGAAGAGAGAGGCGGAAAAGATAGAAGGAAGAGAGAAGACAAAGAGAGAGGAGGAAGAGAGAGGAAAAGGAGAGAGTAGGAGGGGAGAGCAGGAAGAGAGAGAAAGAAGAGAGAGGAGGAAAAGAGGGGTGGAAAAGAGAGGAAGAGGAGAGAGGAGGAGAGGGGATGAAAATAGAGGAGGAAGAGAGAGGAGGAAGAGAGCGGAGGAAGAGGAGGAGGAAAAGAGAGGAGGAAGAGAGAGGAGGAAGAGAGAGGAGGAATAGAGAGGGAGAGGAGAGAGGAGGAAGAGAGAGGAGGAAGAGAGAGGAAAAGGATAGAGGAGGATGTGGAGGAGGAAAAGAGAGGAGGAAGAGAGGGGAGGAAGAGAGAGGAGAAAGAGTGAGAAAAAGGAGAGAGGAGGAAAAGAGTGGAGGAAGAGAGAGGATGAAGAGCGCGGATGAAGAGAGAGGAGGAAGAGAGAGGAAGACGAAAGAGGAGGAGGAGCGAGGAGGAAAAGAGAGGTGGAGGAGAGAGGAAGAGGAGAGAGGAGGAGGAGAGGGGAGGAAAATAGAGGAGGAAGAGAAAGGAGGAAGAGAGAGGAAGAGGAGAGAGGAGGAAGAGAGAGGAGGAAGAGAGACGAGGAAGAGAGAGGAGGAAGAGAGAGGAAGAGGAGAGAGGAGGAGGAGTTAGGAGGAAGAGAGAGGAGGAAGAGAGAGGAGGAAGAGTGAGGAGGAAGAGAGAGGTGAAGGAGAGAGGAGGAAAATAGAGGAGGAAGAGAGAGGAATAGGAGAGTGGAAGAGGAGACATGAGGAAGAGAGAGGAGGAAAAGAGAGGAGGAAGAGGAGGAAGAGGAGAGAGGAGGAAGAGAGAGGACGAGAAAGGTTGAAAAGAGTGGAGGAAGAGAGAGGAGGAAGAGAGAGGAGGAAAAGAGAGCAGGAAGAGAGAGGAAGAGGAGAGAGGAGGAGAGACAGGAAAAGAGAGGAGGAAGAGAGAGCAGTGAGAGAGAGGCAGAAGAAAGAGGAAGACGAGAGATGACGAAGAGAGAGGAGGAAGAGATAGAAGGAAGAGAGAAGACAAAGAGAGAGGAGGAAGAGAGAGGAAAAGGAGAGAGGAGGATGGGAGAGCAGGAAGAGAGAGGAAGAGAGAGGAGGAAAAGAGAGGTGGAAGAGAGAGGAAGAGGAGAGAGGAGGAGAGGGGAGGAAAATAGAGGAGGAAGAGAGAGGAGGAAGAGAGCGGAGGAAGAGGAGGAGGAAAAGAGAAGAGGAAGATAGAGGAGGAAGAGAGAGGAGGAAGAGAGAGCAGGAAGAGAGAGGAAGATGAGAGAGGAGGAAGAGAGGGAGGAAGACAGAGGAGGAATAGAGAGGAGGAAGAGAGAGGAGGAAAAGAAGGGAGGAAGAGAGAGGAAGAGGAGAGAGGAGTAAGAGAGACAAGGAAGAGAGACGAGGAAGAGAGAGGAAGAGAAGAGAGGAGGAGGAGAGAGGAGGAAGAGAGTGGAGGAAGAGAGAGGAGGAAGAGAGAGGAGGAGGAGAGAGGAGGAAGAGATAGGAGGAAGAGAGAGGACGAAGAGAGAGGAAGAGGAGAGAGGAGGAAGAGAGAGGAGGAAGAGAGAGGAAAATGAGAGAGGAGGAAGAGAAAGGAGGAAAAGAGAGGAGGAAGAAAGAGGAGGAAGAGAGAGGAAGAGGAGAGAGGAGGAAGAGAGAGGAGGAAGAGAGAGGAAAAGGAGAAAGGAGGAAGAGGAGTTGGAAAAGAGAGGAGGAAGAGAGAGGAGGAAGAGAGAGTAGGAAGAGAGAGGAAAAGGAGACACGAGGAAATGAGAGGAGGAAGAGAGAGGAGAAAGAGAGAGGAGGAAAAGAGGGGAGGAAGAGAGAGTAGGAAGAGCGAGGATGAAGAGAGAGGAAGGGGAGAGAGGAGGAAGAGAGAGGTAAATGAGAGAGGAGGAAGAGAGAGGAGGAAGAGATAGGAAAAGGAGACACGAGGAAATGAGAGGAGGAAGAGAGAGGAGAAAGAGAGAGGAGGAAAAGAGGGGAGGAAGAGAGAGGAGGAAGAGCGAGGAGGAAGAGAGCGGAAGAGGAGAGAAGAGGAAGAGAGAGGTAAATGAGAGAGGAGGAAGAGAGAGGTAGAGGAGAGAGGAGGAAGATAGAGGAGGAAGAGAGAGGAAAACGAGAGAGGAGGAAGAGGAGGAGGAAAAGAGAGGAGGAAGAGAGAGGAGGAAGAGAGAGGAGGAAGAGTGAGAAAAAGGAGAGAGGAGGAAAAGAGTGGAGGAAGAGCGAGGAGGAAAAGAGAGGTTGAAGAGAGAGGAGGAAGAGAGAGAAGGAAGAGAGAGGAAGACGAAAGAGGATTAGGAGAGAGGAGGAAAAGTGAGGAGGAAGAGAGATGAGGACGAGAGAGGAAGAGGAGAGAGAAGAAAGAGAGAGGAGGAAAAGGGAGGTGGAGGAGAGAGGAAGAGGAGAGAGGAGGAGGAGAGGGGAGGAAAATAGAGGTGGAAGAGAGAGGAGGAAGAGAGCGGAGGAAGAGGAGGAGGAAAAGAGAGGAGGAAGAGAGAGGAGGAAGAGAGAGAAGGAAGAGAAAGGAGGAAGAGAGAGGAAGAGGAGAGAGGAGGAAGAGAGAGGAGGAAGAGAGACGAATAAGAGAGAGGAGGAAGAGAGAGGAAGAGGAGAGAGGAGGAAGTGAGTGGAGGAAGAGAGAGGAGAAAGAGAGAGGAGGAAGAGAGAGGTGAAGGAGAGAGGAGGAAAATAGAGGAGGAAGAGAGAGGAAGAGGAGAGAGGAAAAGGAGACAGGAGGAAGAGAGAGGAGGAAGAGAGAGGAGGAAGAGAGAGGAATAGGTGAGAGGAGGAGGAGAGAGGTGGAAGAGAGAGGAGGAAAAGAGGGGAGGAAGAGAGAGGAAGAGGAGAGAGGAGGAAGAGAGACGAGGAAGAGAGAGGAGGAAGAGAGAGGGAGAGAAGAGAGGAGTAGGAGAGAGGAGGAAGAGAGTGAAGGAAGAGAGAAGGAAGAGAGAGGAAGAGGAGAGAGGAGGAAGAAAGAGGAGGAAGAGAGAGGAGGAAGAGAGAGGAAGAGGAGAGAGAAGGAAGAGAGAGGAGGAAGAGAGAGGAAAATGAGAGAGGAGGAAGAGAGAGTAGGAAAAGAGAGGAGGAAGAAGGAGTAGGAAGAGAGAGGAAGAGGAGAGAGAAAGAAGAGAGAGGAGGAAGAGGGAGGAGGAAGAGACAGGAAGAGGAGAGAGGAGGAAGAGGAGGAGGAAAAGAGAGGAGGAAGAGAGAGGAGGAACAGAGAGGAGGAAGAGAAGAAAAGGAGAGAGGAGGAAAAGAGCGGAGGAAGAGAGAGGAGGAAGAGAGAGGAAGAGGAGAGAGGAGGAGAGACAGGAAAAGAGAGGAGGAAAAGAGAGGAGGACGAGAGCGGAGGAAGAGAGAGGAAAGGAGAGAGGAGGAAGAGAATGGAGGAAGAGAGAGGAGGAAGAGAGAGGAGGAAGAGAGAGGAGGAAGAGAGAGGAGGAGGACAGAGGAGGAAAAGTGAGGAGGAAGAGAGAGGAAGAGGAGAGGGGAGGAAGACAGAGGTAAATGAGAGAGGAGAAGAGAGAGGAGGAAGAGAGAGGAGGAATAGAGAGGAAGAGGAGAGAGGAGGAAGAGAGAGGAGGAAGAGTGAGAAAAAGGAGAGAGGAGGAAAAGAGTGGAGGAAGAGAGAGTAGGAAGAGAGAGGATGAAGACAGAGGAAGAAGAGAGAGGAGGAAGAGAGATGAGAAAGAGAGAGGAGGAAGAGAGAGGAAAAGGAGAGAGGAGGAAGAGAATGGAGGAAGAGAGAGGAGGAATAGAGAAGAGGAAGAGAGAGGAGGAAGAGAGAGGAGGAAGAGATACGAAGAAGAGAGTGTAGGAATTGAGTGGAGGAAAAGAGAGGAAGAGGAGAGAGGAGGAAAAGAGAGAAAAAGGAGAGAGGAGGAAGAGGAGGAGAAAAAGAGAGAGGAGGAAGAGAGAGGAGGAAGAGAGAGAGGAAGACGGAAGAGGAGGAGGACAGAGGAGGAAAAGTGAGGAGGAAGAGAGAGGAAGAGGAGAGAGGAGGAAGAGAGAGGAGGAAAAGAGAGGTGGTAGAGAGAGGAAGAGTAGAGAGGAGGAGGAGAGGGGAGGAAAATAGAGGAGGAAGAGAGAGGACGAAGAGAGCGGAGGAAGAGGAGGAGTAAAAGAGAGGAGGAAGAGAGGAGGAAGAGAGAGGAGGAAGAGAGAGGAAGAGGAGAGAGGATGAAGAGAGAGGTGGAAGAGAGAGGAGGAAGAGAGAGGAGGAAGCGTGAAGAGGAAGAGATAGGAAGAGGAGAGAGGGGGAGGAGAGAGGAGGAAGAGAGAGGAGGAAAAGAGGGGAGGAAGAGAGAGGAAGAGGAGACAGAAGGGAGAGAGACGAGGAAGAGAGAGGAGGAAGACAGGGGAAGAGAAAGGATGAAAAGTGTGGAGGAAGAGAGAGGAGGAAGAGAGGAGGAAAAGAGAGGAGGAAGATAGGAGGAAGAGAGAGGAAGAGGAGAGAGGAGGAAGAGAGCGGAGGAAGAGAGAGGAAGACAAAAGAGGAGGAGGAGAGAGGAGGAAAAGAGAGGAGGAAGAGAGAGGAAGAGGAGAGAGGAGGAAGAGGAGGAGGAAGACAGCGGATGAAGAGAGAGGAAGACGGAAGAGGAGGAGGAGAGAGGAGGAAAAGAGAGGAGGAAGAGACAGGAAGAGGAGAGAGGAGGAAGAGGAGGAGGAAAAGAGAGGAGGAAGAGAGAGGAGGAACAGAGAGGAGGAAGAGAAGAAAAGGAGAGAGGAGGAAAAGAGCGGAGGAAGAGAGAGGAGGAAGAGAGAGGAGGAAGAGAGAGGAGGAAAAGAGAGGAGGAAGAGAGAGGTGGAGGAGAGAGGAGGAAGAGAGAGGAGGAGAAGAGAGGAGGAAAAGAGAGGACGACGCGTGAGTAGGAAGAGAGAGGAAGAGGAGAGAGGGGGAGGAGAGAGGAGGAAAAGACAGGAGGAAGAGAGAGGAGGAAGAGAGAGGAAGAGGAGAGAGGAGTAGGAGAGAGGTGGAAGAGAGAGATAGAGGAGAGAGGAGGAAAAGTGAGGAGGAAGAGAGAGGAGTAAGACAGAGGCAGAGGAGAGAGGAGGAGGAGAGAGGAGGAAGAGAGAGGAGGAAGAGAGAGGAAGAGGAGAGAGGAAGAGGAGAGAAGAGGAAGAGAGAGAAGGAAGAAGAGAAGGAAAAGAGAGGAGAAAGAGCGAGGATTAAGAGAGAGGAGGAACAGAGAGAAGGAAGAGAGAGGAGGAGAGAGCAGAAAAGGAGGAGGAGGAGAGAGGAAGAGGAGAGAGGAGGAAGAGAGAGGAGGAAGAGAATGGAACAGGAGAGAGGATGAAGAGAGAGGAGGAAGAGAGAGGAAAAGGATAAAGGAGGAAGACGAGTTGGAAAAGAGAGGAGGAAGAGAGAGGGGAAGAGAGAGGAGGAAAAGAATGGAGGAAGAGAGAGGAGGAAGAGAGAGGAGGAAGAGAGAAGAAGATGGGAGAGGAGGAAGAGACAGGTAAATGAGAGAGGAGGAAGAGAGAGGAAGAATAGAGAGGAAGAGGAGAGCGGAGGAAGAGAGAGGAGGAAGAGAGAGGAAAAGGAGAGAGGAGGAAGAGGAGGAGGAAAAGAGAGGAGGAAGAGAGAAGAGGAAGAGAAAGAAGGAAGAGTGAGAAAAAGGAGAGAGGAGAAAAAGAGTGGAGGAAGAGAGAGGAGGAAGAGAGAGGATGAAGAGATAGGAGGAAGAGAGAGGAGAAAGAGAGAGGAAGAAAAAAGAGGAGGAGGAGATAGGAGGAAAAGAGAGGAGGAAGAGAGAGGAAGAGGAGAGAGGAGGTAGAGGAGGAAAAGAGATGAGGAAGAGAGAAGAGGAAGAGAAAGGGGGAAGAGTGAGGAAAAGGAGAGAGGAGAAAAGAGTGGAGGAAGAGAGAGGATGAAGAGATAGGAGGAAGAGAGAGGAGAAAGAGAGAGGAAGAAAAAAGAGGAGGAGGAGATAGGAGGAAAGAGAGGAGGAAGAGAGAGGAAGAGGAGAGAGGAGGTAGAGGAGGAAAAGAGATGAGGAAGAGAGAGGAAGAGGAGAGAGGAGGAAGAGAGAGGAGGAAGAGAGAGGTGGAAGAGAGAGGTGGAAGAGAGAGGAAGAGGAGAGAGGAGGAGGAGAGAGGAGGAAAATAGAGTAGGAAAAGAGAGGAGGAAGAGAGAGGAGGAAGAGAGAGGAGGAAAAGAGAGGAGGAAGAGAGAGGAGGAGGAGAGAGGAGGAAGAGAGAGGAGGAGCAGAGAGGAGGAAGAGAGAGGACGACGCCTGTGGAGGAACAGAGAGGAAGAGGAGAGAGGGGGAGGAGTAAGGAGGAAAAGACAGGAGGAAGAAAGAGGAGGAAGAGAGAGGAAGAGGAGAGAGGAGTAGGAGAGAGGTGGAAGAGAGAGATAGAGGAGAGAGGAGGAAAAGAGAGGAGGAATAGAGAGGAGGAAGACAGAGGCAGAGGAGAGAGGAGGAGGAGAGAGGATGAAGAGAGAGGACGAAAAGAGGGGAGGAAGAGAGATGAAGAGGAGAGAGGAGGAAGAGAGAAAGGAAGAGAAAAGTGGAAGAGTGAGGACGAAGAGAGAGGAGGAGAAGAGAGGACGAAGAGAGAGGAGGAGGAGAGAGGAGGAAGAGAGAGGACGATGCCTGAGGAGGAAGAGAGAGGAAGAGGAGAGAGGGGGAGGAGTAAGGAGGAAAAGACAGGAGGAAGAGAGAGGAGGAAGAGAGAGGAAGAGGAGAGAGGAGTAGGAGAGAGGTGGAAGAGAGAGATAGAGGAGAGAGGAGGAAAAGAGAGGAGGAATAGAGAGGAGGAAGACA
This sequence comes from Strix aluco, assembly GCF_031877795.1. Taxonomy (NCBI): domain Eukaryota; kingdom Metazoa; phylum Chordata; class Aves; order Strigiformes; family Strigidae; genus Strix; species Strix aluco. The sequence continues at coordinate 34,574 of NW_027436623.1, read as the reverse complement.
GAGGCAGAGGAGAGAGGAGGAGGAGAGAGGATGAAGAGAGAGGACGAAAAGAGGGGAGGAAGAGAGATGAAGAGGAGAGAGGAGGAAGAGAGAAAGGAAGAGAAAAGTGGAAGAGTGAGGACGAAGAGAGAGGAGGAGGAGAGAGGACGAAGAGAGAGGAGGAGGAGAGAGGAGGAAGAGAGAGGACGATGCCTGAGGAGGAAGAGAGAGGAAGAGGAGAGAGGGGGAGGAGTAAGGAGGAAAAGACAGGAGGAAGAGAGAGGAGGAAGAGAGAGGAAGAGGAGAGAGGAGTAGGAGAGAGGTGGAAGAGAGAGATAGAGGAGAGAGGAGGAAAAGAGAGGAGGAATAGAGAGGAGGAATACAGAGGCAGAGGAGAGAGGAGGAGGAGAGAGGATGAAGAGAGAGGAGGATAAGAGGGGAGGAAGAGAGAGGAAGAGGAGAGAGGAGGAAGAGGAAAGGAAGAGAAAAGAGAAAGAGTGAGGACGAAGAGAGAGGAGGAGGAGAGAGGACGAAGAGAGAGGAGGAAGCGTGAGGAGGAAGAGAGAGGAAGAGGAGAGGGGGAGGAGAGAGGAGGAAGAGAGAGAAAGAGGAGAGAGTACGAAAAGAGAGTAGGAAGAGAGAGGAGTAAGAGAGAGGCAGAGGAGAGAGAAGGAGGAGAGAGGAGTAAGAGAGAGGAAGAGGAGAGAGGAGGAGGACAGAGGAGGAAAAGAGAGGAGGAAGGGAGAGGAGGAAGAGAGAGGAGGAAGACAGAAGAAGAGGAGAGAGGAGGAAGAGAGAGGAGGAAGAGAGAGGAGGAAGAGAGAGGAAGAGGAGAGAGGAGGAAGAGAGAGCAGGAAGAAGAGAAGGAAAAGAGAGGAGAAAGAGAGAGGATTAAGAGAGAGGAGGAACAGAGATAAGGAAGAGAGAGGAGGAGGAGAGAGCAGAAAAGGAGGAGGAAGAGAGAGGAAGAGAAGAGAGTAGGAAGAGAGAGGAGGAAGAGAGAAGAGGAAGAGACACGAGGAAGAGAAAGGAACAGGGAAGAGGATGAAGAGAGAGGAGGAAGAGAGAGGAAAAGGAGAGAGGAGGAAGAGGAGGAGGAAAAGAGAGGAGGAGAGAGGAGGAAGAGAGAGGAAGAGAAAGGATTAAAACAGTGGAGGAAGAGAGAGGAGGAAGAGAGAGGAGGAAAAGAGAGGAGGAAGAGAGATGAAGAGGAGAGAGGAGGAAGAGAGAGGAGGAAGAGAGAGGAGGAAGAGAGAAGAAGAGGAGAGAGGAGGAAGAGAGAGGAGGAAGAGAGACGAAGAAGAGAAAGGAGGAAGCAAGAGGAGGAAGAGAGAGGAAGAGGAGAGAGGGGGAGGAGAGAGGAGGAAGAGAGACGAGGAAGAGATAGGAGGAAGAGAGAGGAAGAGGAGAGAGGAGGAGGAGAGAGGAGGAAGAGAGTGGAGGAAGAGAGAGGAGGAAGAGTGAGGAGGAAGACAGAGGTGAAGGAGAGAGGAGGATATAGAGGAGGAAGAGAGAGGAAGAAGAGACAGGAAGAGGAGACAGGAGGAAGAGAGAGGAGGAAAAGAGAGGAGGAAGAGGAGGAAGAGGAGAGAGGAGGAAGAGAGAGGAAGAGAAAGGATGAAAATAGTGGAGGAAGAGAGAGGAGGAAGAGAGAGGAGGAAAAGAGAGCAGGAAGAGAGAGGAAGAGGAGAGAGGAGAAATATAGAGGAGGAAGAGAGAGGAGGAAAAGAGAGAAAGAGGAGAGAGGAGGAGAGACAGGAAAAGAGAGGAGGAAGAGAGAGGAGTGAGAGAGAGGCGGAAGAAAGAGGAAGAGGAGAGAGGACGAAGAGAGAGGCGGAAAAGATAGAAGGAAGAGAGAAGACAAAGAGAGAGGAGGAAGAGAGAGGAAAAGGAGAGAGTAGGAGGGGAGAGCAGGAAGAGAGAGAAAGAAGAGAGAGGAGGAAAAGAGGGGTGGAAAAGAGAGGAAGAGGAGAGAGGAGGAGAGGGGATGAAAATAGAGGAGGAAGAGAGAGGAGGAAGAGAGCGGAGGAAGAGGAGGAGGAAAAGAGAGGAGGAAGAGAGAGGAGGAAGAGAGAGGAGGAATAGAGAGGGAGAGGAGAGAGGAGGAAGAGAGAGGAGGAAGAGAGAGGAAAAGGATAGAGGAGGATGTGGAGGAGGAAAAGAGAGGAGGAAGAGAGGGGAGGAAGAGAGAGGAGAAAGAGTGAGAAAAAGGAGAGAGGAGGAAAAGAGTGGAGGAAGAGAGAGGATGAAGAGCGCGGATGAAGAGAGAGGAGGAAGAGAGAGGAAGACGAAAGAGGAGGAGGAGCGAGGAGGAAAAGAGAGGTGGAGGAGAGAGGAAGAGGAGAGAGGAGGAGGAGAGGGGAGGAAAAGAGAGGAGGAAGAGAGAGGAGGAAGAGAGAGAAGGAAGAGAAAGGAGGAAGAGAGAGGAAGAGGAGAGAGGAGGAAGAGAGAGGAGGAAGAGAGACGAATAAGAGAGAGGAGGAAGAGAGAGGAAGAGGAGAGAGGAGGAAGAGAGTGGAGGAAGAGAGAGGAGGAAGAGAAAGGAGGAAGAGAGAGGTGAAGGAGAGAGGAGGAAAATAGAGGAGGAAGAGAGAGGAAGAGGAGAGAGGAAAAGGAGACAGGAGGAAGAGAGAGGAGGAAAAGAGAGGAGGAAGAGTAGGAAGAGGAGAGAGGAGGAAGAGAGAGGAAGAGAGAGGAGGAAGAGAGAGGAGGAAGAGAGAGGAATAGGTGAGAGGAGGAGGAGAGAGGTGGAAGAGAGAGGAGGAAAAGAGGGGAGGAAGAGAGAGGAAGAGGAGAGAGGAGGAAGAGAGACGAGGAAGAGAGAGGAGGAAGAGAGAGGAAGAGAAGAGAGGAGTAGGAGAGAGGAGGAAGAGAGTGAAGGAAGAGAGAAGGAAGAGAGAGGAAGAGGAGAGTGGAGGAAGAAAGAGGAGGATGAGAGAGGAGGAAGAGAGAGGAAGAGGAGAGAGGAGGAAGAGAGTGGAGGAAGAGAGAGGAAAATGAGAGAGGAGGAAGAGAGAGGAGGAAAAGAGAGGAGGAAGAAGGAGGAGGAAGAGAGAGGAAGAGGAGAGAGGAGGAAGAGAGAGGAGGAAGAGAGAGGAGGAAGAGAGAGGAGGAAGAGAGAGGAGGAGAGAGGAGGAAAATAGAGGAGGAAGAGAGAGGAGGAAGAGAGCAGAGGAAGAGGAGTAGGAAAAGAAAGGAGGAAGAGAGAGGAGGAAGAGAGAGGAGGAAGAGAGAGGAGGAAGAGAGAGGAAGAGGAGAGAGGAGGAAAAGAGTGGAGGAAGAGAGGAGGAAGAGAGAGGATGACGAGAGAGGAGGAAGAGAGAGGAGGAAGAGAGAGGAAGAGGAGAGTGGAAGAGGAGAGAGGAGGAAGATAGAGAAGGAAGAAGAGTAGGAAAAGAGAGGAGAAAGAGAGAGGAGTAAGAGAGAGGAGGAACAGAGAGAAGGAAGAGAGAGGAGGAGGAGAGTGCAGGAAAAGGAGGTGGAAGAGAGAGGAGGAAGAGAGAGGAAGAGGAGAAAGGAGGAAGCGGAGTTGGAAAAGAGAGGAGGAAGAGAGAGGAGTAAGAGAGAGGAGGAAGAGAGAGGAAAAGGAGACACGAGGAAATGAGAGGAGGAAGAGAGAGGAGAAAGAGAGAGGAGGAAAAGAGGGGAGGAAGAGAGAGGAGGAAGAGCGAGGAGGAAGAGAGAGGAAGGGGAGAGAGGAGGAAGAGAGAGGTAAATGAGAGAGGAGGAAGAGAGAGGAGGAAGAGAGAGAAAGAGGAGAGAGGAGGAGAGACAGGAAAAGAGAGGAGGAAGAGAGAGGAGTGAGAGAGAGGCAGAAGAAAGAGGAAGAGGAGAGAGGACGAAGAGAGGGGAGGAAGAGATAGAAGGAAGAGAGAAGACAAAGAGAGAGGAGGAAGAGAGAGGAAAGGAGAGAGGAGGAGGGGAGAGCAGGAAGAGAGAGGAAGAGAGAGGAGGAAAAGGGAGGTGGAAGAGAGAGGAAGAGGAGAGAGGAGGAAAGGGGAGGGAAATAGAGGAGGAAGAGAGAGGAGGAAGAGAGCGGAGGAAGAGGAGGGGGAAAAGAGAGGAGGAAGAGAGAGGAGGAAGAGAGAGGAGGAAGAGAGAGGAGGAAGAGAGAGGAAGATGAGAGAGGAGGAAGAGAGGGGAGGAAGAGAGAGGAGGAAGAGAGAGGAGGAAGAGAGAGGAAGAGGAGAGAGGGGGACAACAGAGGAGGAAGAGAGAGGAGTAAGAGAGAGGCAGAGGAGAGAGGAGGACGAGAGAAGAGAAAGAGAGATGAGGAAAAGAGCGGAGGAAGAGAGAGGAAGAGGAGAGAAGAGGAAGAGAGACAAGGAAGAGAGACGAGGAAGAGAGAGGAAGAGAAGAGAGGAGGAGGAGAGAGGAGGAAGAGAGTGGAGGAAGAGAGAGGAGGAAGAGAGAGGAAGAGGAGAGAGGAGGAAGAGAGAGGAAAATGAGAGAGGAGGACGAGAGAGGAGGAAAAGAGAGGAGGAAGAAGGAGGAGAAAGAGAGAGGAAGAGGAGAGAGGAGGAAGAGAGAGGAGGAAGAGAGAGGAGGAAGAGAGAGGAGGAGCGGGGAGGAAAATAGAGGAGGAAGAGAGAGGAGGAAGAGAGAGTAGGAATAGAGAGGAAAAGGAGACACGAGGAAATGAGAGGAGGAAGAGAGAGGAGAAAGAGAGAGGAGGAAAAGTGGGGAGGAAGAGAGAGGAGGAAGAGCGAGGCGGAAGAGAGAGGAAGGGGAGAGAGGAGGAAGAGAGAGGTAAATGAGAGAGGAGGAAGAGAGAAGAGTAAGAGAGAGGTGCAGGAGAGAGGAGGAAAATAGAGGTGGAAGAGAGAGGAGGAAGAGAGAGGAAGAGGAGAGTGAAAGAGGAGAGAGGAGGAAGAGAGAGAAGGAAGAAGAGGAGGAAAAGAGAGGAGAAAGAGAGAGGAGTAAGAGAGAGGAGGAACAGAGAGAAGGAAGAGAGAGGAGGAGGAGAGAGCAGGAAAAGGAGGTGGAGGAGAGAGGAGGAAGAGAGAGGAAGAGGAGCGAGGAGGAGGAGAGTGGAGGGAAAGAGAGGAGGAAGAGAGAGGAGGAAGCGTGAGGTGAAGGAGAGCGGAAAAGGAGAGTGGGGGAGGAGAGAGGAGGAAGAGACAGGAGAAAAAAAGAGAGGAGGAAGAGAGAGGAGGAAGAGAGAAGAGTGAGGAGGAAGAGAGAGGAGGAAGAGAGGAGGAAGAGAGAGGAGGAAGAGAAAGAGGAAGAGAGAGGAAGAGGAGAGAGGAGGAAGAGAGAGGAGGAAGAGAGAGGAGGAAGCGAGAGGAGGAAGAGAGAGGAAGAGGAGAGAGGAGGAAGAGAGTGGAGGAAGAGAGAGGAGAAAGAGTGAGGAGGAAGAGAGAGGTTGAGGAGAGAGGAGGAAAAGAGAGGAGGAAGAGAGAGGAAAAGGAGAAAGGAGGAAGAGGAGTTGGAAAAGAGAGGAGGAAGAGAGAGGAGGAAGAGAGAGGAGGAAAAGAGGGGAGGAAGAGACAGGAGGAAGAGCGAGGAGGAAGAGAGAGGAAGGCGAGAGAGGAGGAAGAGAGAGGTAAATGAGAGAGGAGGAAGAGAGAGGAGGAAGAGAGAGAAAGAGGAGAGAGGAGGAGAGACAGGAAAAGAGAGGACGAAGAGAGAGGAGTGAGAGAGAGGCAGAAGAAAGAGGAAGAGGAGAGAGGACGAAGAGAGAGTAGGAAGAGATAGAAGGAAGAGAGAAGACAAAGAGAGAGGAGGAAGAGAGAGGAAAAGGAGAGAGGAGGAGGGTAGTGCAGGAAGAGAGAGGAAGAGAGAGGAGGAAAAGAGAGGTGGAAGAGAGAGGAAGAGGAGAGAGGAGGAGAGGGGAGGAAAATAGAGCAGGAAGAGAGAGGAGGAAGAGAGCGGAGGAAGAGCAGGAGGAAAAGAGAGGAGGAAGAGAGAGGATGAAGAGAGAGGACGAAGAGAGAGGAGGAAGAGAGAGGAAGATGAGAGAGGAGGAAGAGAGGGGAGGAACAGAGAGGAGGAAGAGAGAGGAGGAAGAGAGAGGAAGAGGAGAGAGGGGGACAACAGAGGAGGAAGGGAGAGGAGTAAGAGAGAGGCAGAGGAGAGAGGAGGACGAGAGAAGAGGAAGAGAGAGGAGGAAAAGAGCGGAGGAAGAGAGAGGAAGAGGAGAGAAGAGGAAGAGAGACAAGGAAGAGAGACGAGGAAGAGAGAGGAAGAGAAGAGAGGAGGAGGAGAGAGGAGGAAGAGAGTGGAGGAAGAGAGAGGAAAATGAGAGAGGAGGAAGAGAGAGGAGGAAAAGAGAGGAGGAAGAAGGAGGAGGAAGAGAGAGGAAGAGGAGAGAGGAGGAAGAGAGAGGAGGAAGAGAGAGGAGGAAGAGAGAGGAGGAAGAGAGAGGAGGAGAGAGGAGGAAAATAGAGGAGGAAGAGAGAGGAGGAAGAGAGCAGAGGAAGAGGAGTAGGAAAAGAAAGGAGGAAGAGAGAGGAGGAAGAGAGAGGAGGAAGAGAGAGGAGGAAGAGAGAGGAAGAGGAGAGAGGAGGAAAAGAGTGGAGGAAGAGAGGAGGAAGAGAGAGGATGACGAGAGAGGAGGAAGAGAGAGGAGGAAGAGAGAGGAAGAGGAGAGTGGAAGAGGAGAGAGGAGGAAGATAGAGAAGGAAGAAGAGTAGGAAAAGAGAGGAGAAAGAGAGAGGAGTAAGAGAGAGGAGGAACAGAGAGAAGGAAGAGAGAGGAGGAGGAGAGTGCAGGAAAAGGAGGTGGAAGAGAGAGGAGGAAGAGAGAGGAAGAGGAGAAAGGAGGAAGCGGAGTTGGAAAAGAGAGGAGGAAGAGAGAGGAGGAAGAGAGAGGAGGAAGAGAGAGGAGGAAAAGAGGGGAGGAAGAGAGAGGAGGAAGAGCGAGGAAGAAGAGAGAGGAAGGGGAGAGAGGAGGAAGAGAGAGGTAAATGAGAGAGGAGGAAGAGAGAGGAGGAAGAGAGAGAAAGAGGAGAGAGGAGGAGAGACAGGAAAAGAGAGGAGGAAGAGAGAGGAGTGAGAGAGAGGCAGAAGAAAGAGGAAGAGGAGAGAGGACGAAGAGAGAGGAGGAAGAGATAGAAGGAAGAGAGAAGACAAAGAGAGAGGAGGAAGAGAGAGGAAAGGAGAGAGGAGGAGGGGAGAGCAGGAAGAGAGAGGAAGAGAGAGGAGGAAAAGGGAGGTGGAAGAGAGAGGAAGAGGAGAGAGGAGGAAAGGGGAGGGAAATAGAGGAGGAAGAGAGAGGAGGAAGAGAGCGGAGGAAGAGGAGGGGGAAAAGAGAGGAGGAAGAGAGAGGAGGAAGAGAGAGGAGGAAGAGAGAGGAGGAAGAGAGAGGAAGATGAGAGAGGAGGAAGAGAGGGGAGGAAGAGAGAGGAGGAAGAGAGAGAAGGAAGAGAGAGGAAGATGAGAGAGGAGGAAGAGAGGGGAGGAAGAGAGAGGAGGAAGAGAGAGGAGGAAGAGAGAGGAAGAGGAGAGAGGGGGACAACAGAGGAGGAAGAGAGAGGAGTAAGAGAGAGGCAGAGGAGAGAGGAGGACGAGAGAAGAGAAAGAGAGATGAGGAAAAGAGCGGAGGAAGAGAGAGGAAGAGGAGAGAAGAGGAAGAGAGACAATGAAGAGAGACGAGGAAGAGAGAGGAAGAGAAGAGAGGAGGAGGAGAGAGGAGGAAGAGAGTGGAGGAAGAGAGAGGAGGAAGAGAGAGGAAGAGGAGAGAGGAGGAAGAGAGACAAGGAAGAGAGACGAGGAAGAGAGAGGAAGAGAAGAGAGGAGGAGGAGAGAGGAGGAAGAGAGTGGAGGAAAAGAGAGGAGGAAGAGGAGAGAGGGGGACAAGGGAGGAGGAAGAGAGAGGAGTAAGAGAGAGGCAGAGGAGAGAGAAGTAGGAGAGAGGAGGAGGAGAGAGGAGGAAAAGAGGGGAGGAAGAGAGAGGAAGAGGAGAGAGGAGGAAGAGAGACAAGGAAGAGAGTGGAGGAAGAGAGAGGAGGAAGAGAGAGGAAGAGGAGAGAGGAAGAGGAGACAGAAGGAAGAGAGAGGAGGAAAAGAGAGGAGGAAGAGGGAGGAAGAGAAAGGATGAAAAGAGTGGAGGAAGAGAGAGGAGAAAGAGAGAGGAGGTAGAGAGAGGAGGAAAAGAGAGCAGGAAGAGAGAGGAAGAGGAGAGAGGAGGAGAGACATGAAAAGAGAGGAGGAAGAGAGAGAAGTGAGAGAGACGCGGAAGAAAGAGGAAGAGGAGAGAGGACGAAGAGAGAGGAGGAAGAGATAGAAGGAAGAGAGAAGACAGAGAGAGGAGGAAGAGAGAGGAAAAGGAGAGAGGAGGAGGGGAGAGCAGGAAGAGAGAGGAAGAAGAGAGAGGAGGAAAAGAGAGGTGGAAGAGAGAGGAAGAGGAGAGAGGAGGAGAGGGGAGGAAAATAGAGGAGGAAGAGAGAGGAGGAAGAGAGCGGAGGAAGAGGAGGAGGAAAAGAGAGGAGGAAGAGAGAGGAGGAAGAGAGAGGAGGAAGATGGAGGAAGAGAGAGGAGTAAGAGAGAGGAGGAAGAGAGAGGAGGAAGCGAGAGGAGGAAGAGAGTGGAAGAGGAGAGAGGGGGAGGACAGAGGAGGAAGAGAGACGAGGAGGAGAGAGGAGGAAGAGAGAGGAAGAGGAGAGAGGAGGAGGAGAGAGGAGGAATAGAGTAGAGGAAGAGAGAGGAGGAAGAGTGAGGAGGAAGAGAGAGGTGAAGGAGAGAGGAGGAAAATAGAGGAGGAAGAGAGAGGAAGAGGAGAGAGGAAGAGGAGACAGGATGAAGAGAGTGGAGGAAAAGAGAGGAGGAAGAGTAGGAAGAGGAGAGAGGAGTAAGAGAGAGGAAGAGAAAGGATGAAAAGTGTGGAGGAAGAGAGAGGAGGAAGAGAGAGGAGAAATATAGAGGAGGAAGAGAGGGGAGGAAGAGAGAGAAAGAGGAGAGAGGAGGAGAGACAGGAAAAGAGAGGAGGAAGAGAGAGGAGTGAGAGAGAGGCGTAAGAAAGAGGAAGAGGAGAGAGGATGAAGAGAGAGGAGGAAGAGATAGAAAGAAGAGAGAAGACAAAGAGAGAGGAGGAAGAGAGAGGAAAAGGAGAGTGGAGGAGGGGAGAGCAGGGAGAGAGAGGAAGAAGAGAGAGGAGGAAAAGAGTGGTGGAAGAGAGAGGAAGAGGAGAGAGGAGGAGAGGGGAGGAAAATTTAGGAAGAAGAGAGAGGAGGAAGAGAGCGGAAGAAGAGGAGGAGGAAAAGAGAGGAGGAAGAGAGAGGAGGAAGAGAGAGGAAGAGGAGAGAGGAGGAAGAGAGGGGAGGAAGAGAGAGGAGGAAGAGAGAGGAAGAGGAGAGAGGGGGACAAGGGAGGAGGAAGAGAGAGGAGTAAGAGAGAGGCAGAGGAGAGAGGAGGAGGAGAGAGGAGGAAGAGAGAGGAGGAAAAGAGGGGAGGAAGAGAGAGGAAGAGGAGAGAGGAGGAGAGAGAGGAGGAAGAGAGAGGAAGAGGAGAGAGGAGGAAGAGAGGGGAGGAAGAGAGAAGGAAGAGAGAGGAGTAAGAGAGAGGCAGAGGAGAGAAGAGGAGGAGAGAGGAGAAGAGAGAGGAGGAAGAGAGAGGAGGAAGAGAGAGAAAGAGCAGAGAGGAGGAGAGACAGGAAAAGAGAGGAGGAAGAGAGAGGAGTGAGAGAGAGGCGGAAGAGAGAGGAAGAGGAGAGAGGACAAAGAAGGAGGAGGAAGAGATAGAAGGAAGAGAGAAGACAAAGAGAGAGGAGGAAGAGAGAGGAAAAGTGAGAGAGGAGGAGGGGGGAGCATGAAGAGAGAGGAAGAAGAGAGAGGAGGAAAAGAGAGCTGGAAGAGAGATGAAGAGGAGAGAGGAGGAGAGGGGAGAAAAATAGAGGAGGAAGAGAGAGGAGGAAGAGAGCGGAAGAAGAGGAGGAGGAAGAGAGAGGAGGAAGAGAGAGGAGGAAGAGAGAGGAGGAAGAGAGAGGAGGAAGAGAGAGGAAGAGGAGAGAGGGGGACAAGGGAGGAGGAAGAGAGAGGAGTAAGAGAGAGGTAGAGGAGAGAGGAGGAGGAGAGAGGAAGAAGAGAGAGGAGGAAAAGAGGGGAGGAAGAGAGAGGAAGAGGAGAGAGGAGGAAGATAGACGAGGAAGAGAGAGGAGGAAGAGAGAGGAAGAGAAGAGAGGAGGAGGAGACAGGAGGAAGAGAGTGGAGGAAGAGAGAGGAGGAAGAGAGAGGAAGAGGAGAGAGAAGGAACAGAGAGCAGGAAAAGAGATGAGGAAGAGAGAGGAAGAGGAGAGAGGAGGAAGATAGAGGAGGAAGAGAGAGGAGTAAGAGAGAGGAGGAAGAGAGAGGAGGAACTGAGAGGAGGAAGAGAGAGGAAGAGGAGAGAGGGGGAGGACAGAGGAGGAAGAGAGACGAGGAAGAGAGAGGAGGAAAAGAGAGGAAGAGGAGAGAGGAGGAGTAGAGAGGAGAAAGAGTGTGGAGGAAGAGAGAGGAGGAAGAGTGAGGAGGAACAGAGAGCTGAAGGAGAGTGGAGGAATATAGAGGAGGAAGAGAGAGGAGGAAGAGAGAGGAAGAGTAGAGAGGAGGAAGAGAGAGGAGGAAGAGATGAGGAAGAGTAGAGAGGAGGAAGAGAGAGGAAGAGGAGAGAGGAGGAGGAGAGAGGAGGAAGAGAGAGGAGGTGGAGAGAGGAGTAAGAGAGAGGAAGAGAAAGGATGAAAAGGGTGGAGGAAGAGAGAGGAGGAAGAGTGAGGAGGAAAAGAGAGCAGGAAGAGAGAGGAAGAGGAGAGAGGAGACATATAGAGGGGGAAGAGAGAGGAGGAAGAGAGAGAAAGACTAGAGAGGAGGAGAGACAGGAAAAGAGAAGAAGAAGAGAGAGGAGTGAGAGAGAGGCTGAAGAAAGAGGAAGAGGAGAGAAGACGAAGAGAGGGGAGGAAGAGATATAAGGAAGAGAGAAGACAAAGAGAGAGGAGGAAGAGAGAGGAAAAGGAGAGAGGAGGAGGGGAGAGCAGGAAGAGAGAGGAAGAAGAGAGAGGAGGAAAAGAGAGCTGGAAGAGAGATGAAGAGGAGAGAGGAGGAGAGGGGAGAAAAATAGAGGAGGAAGAGAGAGGAGGAAGAGAGCGGAGTAAGAGGAGGAGGAAAAGAGAGGAGGAAGAGAGTGGAGGAAGAGAGAGGAGGAAGAAAGAGGAGGAAGAGATAGGAAGAGGAGAGAGGGGGACAAGGAAGGAGGAAGAGAGAGGAGTAAGAGAGAGGCAGAGGAGAGAGGAGGAGGAGAGAGGAGGAAGAGAGAGGAGGAAAAGAGGGGAGGAAGAGAGAGGAAGAGGAGAGAGGAGGAAGAAAGAGGAGAAGAGATAGGAGGAAGAGAGACGAGAAAGAGAGAGGAGGAAGAGAGAGGAAGAGGAGAGAGGAGGAAGAGAGAGGAGGAAGAGAGAGGAGGAAGAGAAAGGAGGAAGAGCGAGGAAGAGGAGAGAGGAGGAAGAGAGAGGAGGAAGAGAGTGGAGGAAGAGAGAGGATGAAGAGTGAGGAGGAAGAGCGAGTTGAAGGAGACAGGAGGAAAATAGAGGAGGAAGAGAGAGGAAGAGGAGAGAGGAAGAGGAGACAGAAGGAAGAGAGAGGAGGAAAAGAGAGGAGGAAGAGGGAGGAAGAGAAAGGATGAAAAGAGTGGAGGAAGAGAGAGGAGAAAGAGAGAGGAGGTAGAGAGAGGAGGAAAAGAGAGCAGGAAGAGAAAGGAAGAGGAGAGAGGAGGAGAGACATGAAAAGAGAGGAGGAAGAGAGAGAAGTGAGAGAGACGCGGAAGAAAGAGGAAGAGGAGAGAGGACGAAGAGAGAGGAGGAAGAGATAGAAGGAAGAGAGAAGACAGAGAGAGGAGGAAGAGAGAGGAAAAGGAGAGAGGAGGAGGGGAGAGCAGGAAGAGAGAGGAAGAAGAGAGAGGAGGAAAAGAGAGGTGGAAGAGAGAGGAAGAGGAGAGAGGAGGAGAGGGGAGGAAAATAGAGGAGGAAGAGAGAGGAGGAAGAGAGCGGAGGAAGAGGAGGAGGAAAAGAGAGGAGGAAGAGAGAGGAGGAAGAGAGAGGAGGAAGATGGAGGAAGAGAGAGGAGTAAGAGAGAGGAGGAAGAGAGAGGAGGAAGCGAGAGGAGGAAGAGAGTGGAAGAGGAGAGAGGGGGAGGACAGAGGAGGAAGAGAGACGAGGAGGAGAGAGGAGGAAGAGAGAGGAAGAGGAGAGAGGAGGAGGAGAGAGGAGGAATAGAGTAGAGGAAGAGAGAGGAGGAAGAGTGAGGAGGAAGAGAGAGGTGAAGGAGAGAGGAGGAAAATAGAGGAGGAAGAGAGAGGAAGAGGAGAGAGGAAGAGGAGACAGGATGAAGAGAGAGGAGGAAAAGAGAGGAGGAAGAGTAGGAAGAGGAGAGAGGAGTAAGAGAGAGGAAGAGAAAGGATGAAAAGTGTGGAGGAAGAGAGAGGAGGAAGAGAGAGGAGAAATATAGAGGAGGAAGAGAGGGGAGGAAGAGAGAGAAAGAGGAGAGAGGAGGAGAGACAGGAAAAGAGAGGAGGAAGAGAGAGGAGTGAGAGAGAGGCGTAAGAAAGAGGAAGAGGAGAGAGGATGAAGAGAGAGGAGGAAGAGATAGAAAGAAGAGAGAAGACAAAGAGAGAGGAGGAAGAGAGAGGAAAAGGAGAGTGGAGGAGGGGAGAGCAGGGAGAGAGAGGAAGAAGAGAGAGGAGGAAAAGAGTGGTGGAAGAGAGAGGAAGAGGAGAGAGGAGGAGAGGGGAGGAAAATTTAGGAAGAAGAGAGAGGAGGAAGAGAGCGGAAGAAGAGGAGGAGGAAAAGAGAGGAGGAAGAGAGAGGAGGAAGAGAGAGGAAGAGGAGAGAGGAGGAAGAGAGGGGAGGAAGAGAGAGGAGGAAGAGAGAGGAAGAGGAGAGAGGGGGACAAGGGAGGAGGAAGAGAGAGGAGTAAGAGAGAGGCAGAGGAGAGAGGAGGAGGAGAGAGGAGGAAGAGAGAGGAGGAAAAGAGGGGAGGAAGAGAGAGGAAGAGGAGAGAGGAGGAGAGAGAGGAGGAAGAGAGAGGAAGAGGAGAGAGGAGGAAGAGAGGGGAGGAAGAGAGAAGGAAGAGAGAGGAGTAAGAGAGAGGCAGAGGAGAGAAGAGGAGGAGAGAGGAGGAAGAGAGAGGAGGAAAAGAGGGGAGGAAGAGAGAGGAAGAGGAGAGAGGAGGAAGAGAGACGAGGAAGAGAGAGGAGGAAGAGAGAGGAGGAAGAGAGAGGAAGAGGAGAGAAGAGGAAGAAAGAGGAGAAGAGAGAGGAGGAAGAGAGAGGAGGAAGAGAGAGAAAGAGCAGAGAGGAGGAGAGACAGGAAAAGAGAGGAGGAAGAGAGAGGAGTGAGAGAGAGGCGGAAGAGAGAGGAAGAGGAGAGAGGACAAAGAAGGAGGAGGAAGAGATAGAAGGAAGAGAGAAGACAAAGAGAGAGGAGGAAGAGAGAGGAAAAGTGAGAGAGGAGGAGGGGGGAGCATGAAGAGAGAGGAAGAAGAGAGAGGAGGAAAAGAGAGCTGGAAGAGAGATGAAGAGGAGAGAGGAGGAGAGGGGAGAAAAATAGAGGAGGAAGAGAGAGGAGGAAGAGAGCGGAAGAAGAGGAGGAGGAAGAGAGAGGAGGAAGAGAGAGGAGGAAGAGAGAGGAGGAAGAGAGAGGAGGAAGAGAGAGGAAGAGGAGAGAGGGGGACAAGGGAGGAGGAAGAGAGAGGAGTAAGAGAGAGGTAGAGGAGAGACGAGGAGGAGAGAGGAGGAAGAGAGAGGAGGAAAAGAGGGGAGGAAGAGAGAGGAAGAGGAGAGAGGAGGAAGATAGACGAGGAAGAAAGAGGAGGAAGAGAGAGGAAGAGAAGAGAGGAGGAGGAGACAGGAGGAAGAGAGTGGAGGAAGAGAGAGGAGGAAGAGAGAGGAAGAGGAGAGAGAAGGAACAGAGAGCAGGAAAAGAGATGAGGAAGAGAGAGGAACAGGAGAGAGGAGGAAGATAGAGGAGGAAGAGAGAGGAGTAAGAGAGAGGAGGAAGAGAGAGGAGGAACTGAGAGGATGAAGAGAGAGGAAGAGGAGAGAGGGGGAGGACAGAGGAGGAAGAGAGACGAGGAAGAGAGAGGAGGAAAAGAGAGGAAGAGGAGAGAGGAGGAGTAGAGAGGAGAAAGAGTGTGGAGGAAGAGAGAGGAGGAAGAGTGAGGAGGAACAGAGAGGTGAAGGAGAGTGGAGGAATATAGAGGAGGAAGAGAGAGGAGGAAGAGAGAGGAAGAGTAGAGAGGAGGAAGAGAGAGGAGGAAGAGATGAGGAAGAGTAGAGAGGAGGAAGAGAGAGGAAGAGGAGAGAGGAGGAGGAGAGAGGAGGAAGAGAGAGGAGGTGGAGAGAGGAGTAAGAGAGAGGAAGAGAAAGGATGAAAAGGGTGGAGGAAGAGAGTGGAGGAAGAGTGAGGAGGAAAAGAGAGCAGGAAGAGAGAGGAAGAGGAGAGAGGAGACATATAGAGGGGGAAGAGAGAGGAGGAAGAGAGAGAAAGACTAGAGAGGAGGAGAGACAGGAAAAGAGAAGAAGAAGAGAGAGGAGTGAGAGAGAGGCTGAAGAAAGAGGAAGAGGAGAGAAGACGAAGAGAGGGGAGGAAGAGATATAAGGAAGAGAGAAGACAAAGAGAGAGGAGGAAGAGAGAGGAAAAGGAGAGAGGAGGAGGGGAGAGCAGGAAGAGAGAGGAAGAAGAGAGAGGAGGAAAAGAGAGCTGGAAGAGAGATGAAGAGGAGAGAGGAGGAGAGGGGAGAAAAATAGAGGAGGAAGAGAGAGGAGGAAGAGAGCGGAGGAAGAGGAGGAGGAAAAGAGAGGAGGAAGAGAGTGGAGGAAGAGAGAGGAGGAAGAGAGAGGAGGAAGAGATAGGAAGAGGAGAGCGGGGGACAAGGGAGGAGGAAGAGAGAGGAGTAAGAGAGAGCCAGAGGAGAGAGGAGGAGGAGAGAGGAGGAAGAGAGAGGAAGAGGAGAGAGGAAGAGGAGAGAGGAGGAAGAAAGAGGAGAAGAGAGAGGAGGAAGAGAGACGAGGAAGAGAGAGGAGGAAGAGAGAGGAAGAGAAGAGAGGAGGAGGAGACAGGAGGAAGAGAGTGGAGGAAGAGAGAGGAGGAAGAGAGGGGAAGAGGAGAGAGGAGGAAGAGAGAGGAGGAAAAGAGATGACGAAGAGAGAGGAAGAGGAGAGAGGAGGAAGATAGAGGAGGAAGAGAGAGGAAGAAGAGAGAGGAGGAAGAGAGAGGAGGAAGAAAGAGGAGGAAGAGAGTGGAGGAAGAGAGGATGAAGAGTGAGGAGGAAGAGAGAGGTGAAGGAGAGAGGAGGAAAATAGAGGAGGAAGAGAGAGGAAGAGGAGAGAGGAAGAGGAGACAGGAGGAAGAGAGAGGAGGAAAAGAGAGGAGGAAGAGGGAGGAAGAGAAAGGATGAAAAGAGTGGAGGAAGAGAAAGGAGGAAGAGAGAGGAGGAAAAGAGAGCAGGAAGAGAGAGGAAGAGCAGAGAGGAGAAATATAGAGGAGGAAGAGAGAGGAGGAAGAGAGAGAAAGAGTAGAGAGGAGGAGAGACAGGAAAAGAGAGGAAGAAAAGAGAGGAGTGAGAGAGACGCAGAAGAAAGAGGAAGAGGAGAGAGGACGAAGAGAGAGGAGGAAGAGATAGAAGGAAGAGAGAAGACAGAGAGAGGAGGAAGAGAGAGGAAAAGGAGAGAGGAGGACGGGAGAGCAGGAAGAGACAGGAAGAAGAGAGAGGAGGAAAAGAGAGGTGGAAGAGAGAGGAAGAGGAGAGAGGAGGAGAGGGGAGGAAAACAGAGGAGGAAGAGAGAGGAGGAAGAGAGCGGAGGAAGAGGAGGAGGAAAAGAGAGGAGGAAGAGAGAGGAGGAAGAGAGAGGAAGAGGAGAGAGGAGGAAGAGAGGGGAGGAAGAGAGAAGGAAGAGAGAGGAGGAAGAGAGAGGAAGAGGAGAGAGGGGGACAAGGGAGGAGGAAAAGAGGAGTAAGAGAGAGGCAGAGGAGAGAAGAGGAGGAGAGAGGAGGAAGAGAGAGGAGGAAAAGAGAGGAGGAAGAGTAGGAAGAGGAGAGAGGAGTAAGAGAGAGGAAGAGAAAGGATGAAAAGTGTGGAGGAAGAGAGAGGAGGAAGAGAGAGGAAGAGGAGAGAGGAGGAAGAGAGAGGAGGAAGAGAGAGGAAAATGAGAGAGGAGGAAGAGAGAGGAAGAAAAGAGAGGAGGAAGAAGGAGGAGGAAGAGAGAGGAAGAGGAGAGAGGAGGAAGAGAGAGGAGGAAGAGAGAGGAGGAAGAGAGAGGAGGAAGAGAGAGAAAGAGGAGAGAGGAGGAAGATAGAGGTAAATGAGAGAGGAGAAAGTGAGAGAAGGAAGAGAGAGGAGGAATATAGAGGGAGAGGAGAGAGGAGGAAGAGAGAGGAGGAAGAGAGAGGAAAAGAAGAGAGGAGGAAGAGGAGGAGGAAAAGAGAGGAGGTAGAGAGAGGAGGAAGAGAGAGGAGGAAGAGAGAGGAGGAAGAGTGAGAAAAAGTAGAGAGGAGGAGGAGAGGGGAGGAAAAAAGAGGAGGAAGAGAGAGGAGGAAGAGAGCAGACGAGGAGGAGGAGGAAAAGAGAGGAGGAAGAGAGAGGAGGAAGAGAGAGGAGGAAGAGAAAGGAGGAAGACAGAGGAAGAGGAGAGAGGAGGAAGAGAGAGAAGGAAGAGAGAGGACGAAGAGAGAGGAGGAAGAGAGAGGAAGAGGAGAGAGGAGGAGGAGAGAGGAGGAAGAGAGTGGAGGAAGAGAGAGAACGAAGTGAGAGGAGGAAGAGAGAGGAAGATGAGAGAGGATGAAGAGAGAGGGGGAAGAGAGAGGAAAAGGAGAAAGGAGGAAGAGGAGTTGGAAAAGAGAGGAGGAAGAGAGAGGAGGAATAGAGAGGAGGAAGAGAGAGGAAAAGGAGTCACGAGGAAATGAGAGGAGGAAGAGAGAGGAGAATGAGTGAGGAGGAAAAGAGGGGAGGAAGAGAGAGGAGGAAGAGCGAGGAGAAAGAGAGAGGAAGGGGAGAGAGGAGGAAGAGGAGTTGGAAAAGAGAGTAGGAAGAGAGAGGAGGAAGAGCGATGAGGAAGAGAGAGGAAGGGGAGAGAGGAGGAGAGGTGAGGAAAATAGAGAAGGAAGAGAGATGAAGAAGAGAGAGGAGGAAGAGAGTGGAAGATGAGAGAGGAGGAAGAGAGGGGAGGAAGAGAGTGGAAGAAGAGAGAGGAGGAAAAGAGAGGAAGAGGAGAGAGGGGGACAAGAGCGTAGGAAGAGAGAGGAGTAAGAGAGAGGCAGAGGAGAGAGGAGGACGAGAGAAGAGGAAGAGAGAGGAGGAAAAGAGGGGAGGAAGAAATAGGAAGAGGAGAGAGGAGGAAGAGAGACAAGGAAGAAGGACGAGGAAGAGAGAGGAAGAGAAGAGAGGAGGAGGAGAGAGGAGGAAGAGAGAGGAAGAAGAGATAGGAAGAGGAGAGAGGATGAAGAGAGAGGAGGAAGAGAGAGGAAAAGGAGAAAGGAGGAAGAGGAGTTGGAAAAGAGAGGAGGAAGATAGAGGAGGAATAGAGAGGAGGAAGAGAGAGGAAAAGGAGACACGAGGAAATGAGAGGAGGAAGATAGAGGAGAATCAGTGAGGAGGAAAAGAGTGGAGGAAGAGAGAGGAGGAAGAGGGAGGAGAAAGAGAGAGGAAGGGGAGAGAGGAGGAAGAGGAGTTGGAAAAGAGAGTAGGAAGAGAGAGGAGGAAGAGCGAGGAGGAAGAGATAGGAAGGGGAGAGAGGAGGAGAGGTGAGGAAAATAGAGGAGGAAGAGAGATGAGGAAGAGAGAGGAGGAAGAGAGTGGAAGATGAGAGAGGAGGAAGAGAGGGGAGGAAGAGAGTGGAGGAAGAGAGAGGAGGAATAGAGAGGAAGAGGAGAGAGGGGGACAAGAGCGGAGGAAGAGAGAGGAGTAAGAGAGAGGCAGAGGAGAGAGGAGGACGAGAGAAGAGGAAGAGAGAGGAGGAAAAGAGGGGAGGAAGAGAGAGGAATAGGAGAGAGGAGGAAGAGAGACAAGGACGAGAGACGAGGAAGAGAGAGGAAGAGAAGAGAGGAGGAGGAGAGAGGAGGAAGAGAGTGTAGGAAGAGAGAGGAGGAAGAGAGAGGAAGAGAAATGAGGAGGAAGAAAGTGGAGGAAGAGAGAATAGGAAGAGAGAGGAGGAGGAGAGAGGAGGAAGAGAGAGGAAAATGAGAGAGGAAAATGAGAGAGGAGGAAGAGAGTGGAGGAAAAAATAGGAGGAAGAAGGAGGAGGAAGAGAGAGGAAGAGGAGAGAGGAGGAAGAGAGAGGAGGAAGAGAGAGGAGGAAGAGAGAGGAAGAGGAGAGAGGATGAAGAGAGAGGCGGAGGAGAGAGGAAAAGGAGAAAGGAGGAAGAGGAGTTGGAAAAGAGAGGAGGAAGAGAGAGGAGGAAGAGACAGTAGGAAGAGAGAGGAAAAGGAGACACGAGGAAATGAGAGGGGGAAGAGAGAGGAGAAAGAAAGAGGAGGAAAAGAGGGGAGGAAGAGAGAGGAGGAAGAGCGAGGAGGAAGAGAGACTAAGGGGAGAGAGGAGGAAGAGAGAGGTAAATGAGAGAGGAGGAAGAGAGAGGAGGAAGAGAGAGGAGGAAGAGAGAGGAGGAAGAGAGAGGAAGAGGAGAGAGGAGGAAGAGAGGGGAGGAAGAGAGAGCAGGAAGAGAGAGGAGGAAGAGAGAGGAAGAGGAGAGAGGAGGAAGAGAGACGAGGAAGAGAGAGGAGGAAGAGAGTGGAGGAAGAGAGAGGAAGAGGAGAGAGGAGGAAGAAAGAGGAGAATAGAGAGGTGGAAGAGAGACGAGGAAGAGAGAGGAGGAAGAGAGAGGAAGAGAAGAGAGGAGGAGGAGACAGGAGGAAGAGAGTGGAGGAAGAGAGAGGAGGAAGAGAGAGGAAGAGGAGTGAGGAGGAAGAGAGAGGAGGAAAAGAGATGAGGAAGAGAGAGGAAGAGGAGAGAGGAGAAAGATAGAGGAGGAAGAGAGAGGAGGAAGAGAGAGGAGGAAGAGAAAGGAGGAAGAGAGAGGAAGAGGAGAGAGGAGGAAGAGAGAGGAGGAAGAGAGATGAGGAAAAGAGAGGAGGAAGAGAGAGGAAGAGGAGAGAGGAGGAGGAGAGAGGAGGAAGAGAGTGGAGGAAGAGAGAGGAGGTAGAGTGAGGAGGAAGAGAGAGTTGAAGGAGAGAGGAGGAAAATAGAGGAGGAAGAGAGGAAGAGGAGAGAGGAAGAGGAGACAGGAGGAAGAGAGAGGAGGAAAAGAGAGGTGGAAGAGAGGAAGAGGAGAGAGGAGAAAGATAGAGGAGGAAGAGAGAGGAGGAAAAGAGAGGAGGAAGAGAGAGGAGGAAGAGAGAGGAGAAAGAGAGAGGAAGAGGAGAGAGGAAGAAGAGAGAGGAGGAAGAGAGAGGAGTGAGAGAGAGGCGTAAGAAAGAGGAAGAGGAGAGAGGATGAAGAGAGAGGAGGAAGAGGAGGAGGAAAAGAGAGGAGGAAGAGAGAGGAGGAAGAGAGAGGAGAAAGAGAGAGGAAGAGGAGAGAGGAAGAAGAGACAGGAGGAAGAGAGGAGGAAGAGAGGAGGAAGAGAGAGGAAGAGGAGAGAGGGGGACAAGAGAGGAGGAAGAGAGAGGAGTAAGAGAGAGGCAGAGGAGAGAGGAGGAGGAGAGAGGACGAAGAGAGAGGAGGAAGAGATAGAAGGAAGAGAGAAGACAAAGAGAGAGGAGGAAGAGAGAGGAAAAGGAGAGAGGAGGAGGGGAGAGCAGGAAGAGAGAGGAAGAAGAGAGAGGAGGAAAAGAGTTGGAAGAGAGAGGAAGAGGAGAGAGGAGGAGAGGGGAGGGAAATAGAGGAGGAAGAGAGAGGAGGAAGAGAGAGGAGTAAGAGGACGAGGAAAAGAGAGGAGGAAGAGAGTGGAGGAAGAGAGAGGAGGAAGAGAGAGGAGGAAGAGATAGGAAGAGGAGAGCGGGGGACAAGGGAGGAGGAAGAGAGAGGAGTAAGAGAGAGGCAGAGGAGAGAGGAGGAGGAGAGAGGAGGAAGAGAGAGGAGGATAAGAGGGGAGGAAGAGAGAGGAAGAGGAGAGAGGAGGAAGAGAGAGGAAGAGGAGAGAGGAGGAAGAAAGAGGAAGAAGAGAGTGGAGGAAGAGAGGATGAAGAGTGAGGAGGAAGAGAGAGGTGAAGGAGAGTGGAGGAAAATAGAGGAGGAAGAGAGAGGAAGAGGAGAGAGGAAGAGGAGACAGGAGGAAGAGAGAGGAGGAAAAGAGAGGAAGAAGAGGGAGGAAGAGAAAGGATGAAAAGAGTGGAGGAAGAGAGAGGAGGAAGAGAGAGGAGGAAAAGAGAGGAAGAAGAGGGAGGAAGAGAAAGGATGAAAAGAGTGGAGGAAGAGAGAGCAGGAAGAGAGAGGAAGAGGAGAGAGGAGAAATATAGAGGAGGAAGAGAGAGGAAGAAGAGAGAGAAAGAGGAGAGAGGAGGAGAGACAGGAAAAGAGAGGAGAAAGAGAGAGGAGTGAGAGAGACGCGGAAGAAAGAGGAAGAGGAGAGAGAACGAAGAGAGAGGAGGAAGAGATAGAAGGAAGAGAGAAGACATAGAGAGGACGAAGAGAGAGGAAAAAGGAGAGAGGAGGAGGGGAGAGCAGGAAGAGAGAGGAAGAAGAGAGAGGAGGAAAAGAGAGGTGGAAGAGAGAGGAAGAGAAGAGAGGAGGAGAGGGGAGGAAAATAGAGGAGGAACAGAGAGGAGGAAGAGAGCGGAGGAAGAGGAGGAGGAAAAGAGAGGAGGAAGAGAGAGGAGGAAGAGAGAGGAGGAAGAGAGAGGAAGAGGAGAGAGGAGGAAGAGAAGGGAGGAAGAGAGAAGGAAGAGAGAGGAGGAAGAGAGAGGAAGAGGAGAGAGGGGGACAAGGCAGGAGGAAGAGAGAGGAGTAAGAGAGAGGCAGAGGAGAGAAGAGGAGGAGAGAGGATGAAGAGAGAGGAGGAAAAGAGGGGAGGAAGAGAGAGGAAGAGGAGAGAGGAGGAAGAGAGACGAGGAAGAGAGAGGAGGAAGAGAGAGGAGGAAGAGAGAGGAAGAGGCGAGAGCAGGAAGAAAGAGGAGAAGAGAGAGGAGGAAGAGAGACGAGGAGGAAGAGAGGAGGAAGAGAGAGGAAGAGAAGAGAGGAGGAGGAGAGAGGAGGAAGAGAGTGGAGGAAGAGAGAGGAGGAAGAGAGAGGAAGAGGAGAGAGAGTAGTAAGAGAGAGGAGGAAAAGAGTTGAGGAAGAGAGAGGAAGAGGAAAGAGGAGGAGAGAGCAGGAAGTGAGTGGAGGAAGAGAGAGGAGGAAGAGTGAGGAGGAATAGAGAGGTGAAGGAGAGAGGAGGAAAATAGAGGAGGAAGAGAGAGGAAGAGGAGAGAGGAAGAGGAGACAGGAGGAAGAGAGAGGAGGAAAAGAGAGGAGGAAGAGTAGGAAGAGGAGAGAGGAGTAAGAGAGAGGAAGAGAAAGGATGAAAAGAGTGGAGGAAGAGAGAGGAGAAAGAGAGAGGAGGAAAAGAGAGCAGGAAGAGAGAGGAAGAGGAGAGAGGAGAAATAAAGAGGAGGAAGAGAGGGGAGGAAGATAGAGAAAGAGGAGAGAGGAGGAGAGACAGGAAAAGAGAGGAGGAAGAGAGAGGAGTGAGAGAGAGGCGTAAGGAAGAGGAAGAGGAGAGAGGATGAAGAGAGAGGAGGAAGAGATAGAAGGAAGAGAGAAGACAAAGAGAGAGGAGGAAGAGAGAGGAAAAGGAGAGTGGATGAGGGGAGAGCAGGAAGAGAGAGGAAGAAGAGAGAGGAGGAAAAGAGAGGTGGAAGAGAGAGGAAGAGGAGAGAGGAGGAGAGGGGAGGAAAATAGAGGAAGAAGAGAGAGGAGGAAGAGAGCGGAGGAAGAGGAGGAGGAAAAGAAAGGAGGAAGAGAGAGGAGGAAGAGAGAGGAAGGGGAGAGAGGAGGAAGAGAGAGGAGGAAGAGAGAGGAAGAGGAGAGAGGGGGACAAGGGAGGAGGAAGAGAGAGGAGTAAGAGAGAGGTAGAGGAGAGACGAGGAGGAGAGAGGAGGAAGAGAGAGGAGGAAAAGAGGGGAGGAAGAGAGAGGAAGAGGAGAGAGGAGGAAGATAGACGAGGAAGAAAGAGGAGGAAGAGAGAGGAAGAGAAGAGAGGAGGAGGAGACAGGAGGAAGAGAGTGGAGGAAGAGAGAGGAGGAAGAGAGAGGAAGAGGAGAGAGAAGGAACAGAGAGCAGGAAAAGAGATGAGGAAGAGAGAGGAACAGGAGAGAGGAGGAAGATAGAGGAGGAAGAGAGAGGAGTAAGAGAGAGGAGGAAGAGAGAGGAGGAACTGAGAGGATGAAGAGAGAGGAAGAGGAGAGAGGGGGAGGACAGAGGAGGAAGAGAGACGAGGAAGAGAGAGGAGGAAAAGAGAGGAAGAGGAGAGAGGAGGAGTAGAGAGGAGAAAGAGTGTGGAGGAAGAGAGAGGAGGAAGAGTGAGGAGGAACAGAGAGGTGAAGGAGAGTGGAGGAATATAGAGGAGGAAGAGAGAGGAGGAAGAGAGAGGAAGAGTAGAGAGGAGGAAGAGAGAGGAGGAAGAGATGAGGAAGAGTAGAGAGGAGGAAGAGAGAGGAAGAGGAGAGAGGAGGAGGAGAGAGGAGGAAGAGAGAGGAGGTGGAGAGAGGAGTAAGAGAGAGGAAGAGAAAGGATGAAAAGGGTGGAGGAAGAGAGTGGAGGAAGAGTGAGGAGGAAAAGAGAGCAGGAAGAGAGAGGAAGAGGAGAGAGGAGACATATAGAGGGGGAAGAGAGAGGAGGAAGAGAGAGAAAGACTAGAGAGGAGGAGAGACAGGAAAAGAGAAGAAGAAGAGAGAGGAGTGAGAGAGAGGCTGAAGAAAGAGGAAGAGGAGAGAAGACGAAGAGAGGGGAGGAAGAGATATAAGGAAGAGAGAAGACAAAGAGAGAGGAGGAAGAGAGAGGAAAAGGAGAGAGGAGGAGGGGAGAGCAGGAAGAGAGAGGAAGAAGAGAGAGGAGGAAAAGAGAGCTGGAAGAGAGATGAAGAGGAGAGAGGAGGAGAGGGGAGAAAAATAGAGGAGGAAGAGAGAGGAGGAAGAGAGCGGAGGAAGAGGAGGAGGAAAAGAGAGGAGGAAGAGAGTGGAGGAAGAGAGAGGAGGAAGAGAGAGGAGGAAGAGATAGGAAGAGGAGAGCGGGGGACAAGGGAGGAGGAAGAGAGAGGAGTAAGAGAGAGCCAGAGGAGAGAGGAGGAGGAGAGAGGAGGAAGAGAGAGGAAGAGGAGAGAGGAAGAGGAGAGAGGAGGAAGAAAGAGGAGAAGAGAGAGGAGGAAGAGAGACGAGGAAGAGAGAGGAGGAAGAGAGAGGAAGAGAAGAGAGGAGGAGGAGACAGGAGGAAGAGAGTGGAGGAAGAGAGAGGAGGAAGAGAGGGGAAGAGGAGAGAGGAGGAAGAGAGAGGAGGAAAAGAGATGACGAAGAGAGAGGAAGAGGAGAGAGGAGGAAGATAGAGGAGGAAGAGAGAGGAAGAAGAGAGAGGAGGAAGAGAGAGGAGGAAGAAAGAGGAGGAAGAGAGTGGAGGAAGAGAGGATGAAGAGTGAGGAGGAAGAGAGAGGTGAAGGAGAGAGGAGGAAAATAGAGGAGGAAGAGAGAGGAAGAGGAGAGAGGAAGAGGAGACAGGAGGAAGAGAGAGGAGGAAAAGAGAGGAGGAAGAGGGAGGAAGAGAAAGGATGAAAAGAGTGGAGGAAGAGAAAGGAGGAAGAGAGAGGAGGAAAAGAGAGCAGGAAGAGAGAGGAAGAGCAGAGAGGAGAAATATAGAGGAGGAAGAGAGAGGAGGAAGAGAGAGAAAGAGTAGAGAGGAGGAGAGACAGGAAAAGAGAGGAAGAAAAGAGAGGAGTGAGAGAGACGCAGAAGAAAGAGGAAGAGGAGAGAGGACGAAGAGAGAGGAGGAAGAGATAGAAGGAAGAGAGAAGACAGAGAGAGGAGGAAGAGAGAGGAAAAGGAGAGAGGAGGACGGGAGAGCAGGAAGAGACAGGAAGAAGAGAGAGGAGGAAAAGAGAGGTGGAAGAGAGAGGAAGAGGAGAGAGGAGGAGAGGGGAGGAAAACAGAGGAGGAAGAGAGAGGAGGAAGAGAGCGGAGGAAGAGGAGGAGGAAAAGAGAGGAGGAAGAGAGAGGAGGAAGAGAGAGGAAGAGGAGAGAGGAGGAAGAGAGGGGAGGAAGAGAGAAGGAAGAGAGAGGAGGAAGAGAGAGGAAGAGGAGAGAGGGGGACAAGGGAGGAGGAAAAGAGGAGTAAGAGAGAGGCAGAGGAGAGAAGAGGAGGAGAGAGGAGGAAGAGAGAGGAGGAAAAGAGAGGAGGAAGAGTAGGAAGAGGAGAGAGGAGTAAGAGAGAGGAAGAGAAAGGATGAAAAGTGTGGAGGAAGAGAGAGGAGGAAGAGAGAGGAAGAGGAGAGAGGAGGAAGAGAGAGGAGGAAGAGAGAGGAAAATGAGAGAGGAGGAAGAGAGAGGAAGAAAAGAGAGGAGGAAGAAGGAGGAGGAAGAGAGAGGAAGAGGAGAGAGGAGGAAGAGAGAGGAGGAAGAGAGAGGAGGAAGAGAGAGGAGGAAGAGAGAGAAAGAGGAGAGAGGAGGAAGATAGAGGTAAATGAGAGAGGAGAAAGTGAGAGAAGGAAGAGAGAGGAGGAATATAGAGGGAGAGGAGAGAGGAGGAAGAGAGAGGAGGAAGAGAGAGGAAAAGAAGAGAGGAGGAAGAGGAGGAGGAAAAGAGAGGAGGTAGAGAGAGGAGGAAGAGAGAGGAGGAAGAGAGAGGAGGAAGAGTGAGAAAAAGTAGAGAGGAGGAGGAGAGGGGAGGAAAAAAGAGGAGGAAGAGAGAGGAGGAAGAGAGCAGACGAGGAGGAGGAGGAAAAGAGAGGAGGAAGAGAGAGGAGGAAGAGAGAGGAGGAAGAGAAAGGAGGAAGACAGAGGAAGAGGAGAGAGGAGGAAGAGAGAGAAGGAAGAGAGAGGACGAAGAGAGAGGAGGAAGAGAGAGGAAGAGGAGAGAGGAGGAGGAGAGAGGAGGAAGAGAGTGGAGGAAGAGAGAGAACGAAGTGAGAGGAGGAAGAGAGAGGAAGATGAGAGAGGATGAAGAGAGAGGGGGAAGAGAGAGGAAAAGGAGAAAGGAGGAAGAGGAGTTGGAAAAGAGAGGAGGAAGAGAGAGGAGGAATAGAGAGGAGGAAGAGAGAGGAAAAGGAGTCACGAGGAAATGAGAGGAGGAAGAGAGAGGAGAATGAGTGAGGAGGAAAAGAGGGGAGGAAGAGAGAGGAGGAAGAGCGAGGAGAAAGAGAGAGGAAGGGGAGAGAGGAGGAAGAGGAGTTGGAAAAGAGAGTAGGAAGAGAGAGGAGGAAGAGCGATGAGGAAGAGAGAGGAAGGGGAGAGAGGAGGAGAGGTGAGGAAAATAGAGAAGGAAGAGAGATGAAGAAGAGAGAGGAGGAAGAGAGTGGAAGATGAGAGAGGAGGAAGAGAGGGGAGGAAGAGAGTGGAAGAAGAGAGAGGAGGAAAAGAGAGGAAGAGGAGAGAGGGGGACAAGAGCGTAGGAAGAGAGAGGAGTAAGAGAGAGGCAGAGGAGAGAGGAGGACGAGAGAAGAGGAAGAGAGAGGAGGAAAAGAGGGGAGGAAGAAATAGGAAGAGGAGAGAGGAGGAAGAGAGACAAGGAAGAAGGACGAGGAAGAGAGAGGAAGAGAAGAGAGGAGGAGGAGAGAGGAGGAAGAGAGAGGAAGAAGAGATAGGAAGAGGAGAGAGGATGAAGAGAGAGGAGGAAGAGAGAGGAAAAGGAGAAAGGAGGAAGAGGAGTTGGAAAAGAGAGGAGGAAGATAGAGGAGGAATAGAGAGGAGGAAGAGAGAGGAAAAGGAGACACGAGGAAATGAGAGGAGGAAGATAGAGGAGAATCAGTGAGGAGGAAAAGAGTGGAGGAAGAGAGAGGAGGAAGAGGGAGGAGAAAGAGAGAGGAAGGGGAGAGAGGAGGAAGAGGAGTTGGAAAAGAGAGTAGGAAGAGAGAGGAGGAAGAGCGAGGAGGAAGAGATAGGAAGGGGAGAGAGGAGGAGAGGTGAGGAAAATAGAGGAGGAAGAGAGATGAGGAAGAGAGAGGAGGAAGAGAGTGGAAGATGAGAGAGGAGGAAGAGAGGGGAGGAAGAGAGTGGAGGAAGAGAGAGGAGGAATAGAGAGGAAGAGGAGAGAGGGGGACAAGAGCGGAGGAAGAGAGAGGAGTAAGAGAGAGGCAGAGGAGAGAGGAGGACGAGAGAAGAGGAAGAGAGAGGAGGAAAAGAGGGGAGGAAGAGAGAGGAATAGGAGAGAGGAGGAAGAGAGACAAGGACGAGAGACGAGGAAGAGAGAGGAAGAGAAGAGAGGAGGAGGAGAGAGGAGGAAGAGAGTGTAGGAAGAGAGAGGAGGAAGAGAGAGGAAGAGAAATGAGGAGGAAGAAAGTGGAGGAAGAGAGAATAGGAAGAGAGAGGAGGAGGAGAGAGGAGGAAGAGAGAGGAAAATGAGAGAGGAAAATGAGAGAGGAGGAAGAGAGTGGAGGAAAAAATAGGAGGAAGAAGGAGGAGGAAGAGAGAGGAAGAGGAGAGAGGAGGAAGAGAGAGGAGGAAGAGAGAGGAGGAAGAGAGAGGAAGAGGAGAGAGGATGAAGAGAGAGGCGGAGGAGAGAGGAAAAGGAGAAAGGAGGAAGAGGAGTTGGAAAAGAGAGGAGGAAGAGAGAGGAGGAAGAGACAGTAGGAAGAGAGAGGAAAAGGAGACACGAGGAAATGAGAGGGGGAAGAGAGAGGAGAAAGAAAGAGGAGGAAAAGAGGGGAGGAAGAGAGAGGAGGAAGAGCGAGGAGGAAGAGAGACTAAGGGGAGAGAGGAGGAAGAGAGAGGTAAATGAGAGAGGAGGAAGAGAGAGGAGGAAGAGAGAGGAGGAAGAGAGAGGAGGAAGAGAGAGGAAGAGGAGAGAGGAGGAAGAGAGGGGAGGAAGAGAGAGCAGGAAGAGAGAGGAGGAAGAGAGAGGAAGAGGAGAGAGGAGGAAGAGAGACGAGGAAGAGAGAGGAGGAAGAGAGTGGAGGAAGAGAGAGGAAGAGGAGAGAGGAGGAAGAAAGAGGAGAATAGAGAGGTGGAAGAGAGACGAGGAAGAGAGAGGAGGAAGAGAGAGGAAGAGAAGAGAGGAGGAGGAGACAGGAGGAAGAGAGTGGAGGAAGAGAGAGGAGGAAGAGAGAGGAAGAGGAGTGAGGAGGAAGAGAGAGGAGGAAAAGAGATGAGGAAGAGAGAGGAAGAGGAGAGAGGAGAAAGATAGAGGAGGAAGAGAGAGGAGGAAGAGAGAGGAGGAAGAGAAAGGAGGAAGAGAGAGGAAGAGGAGAGAGGAGGAAGAGAGAGGAGGAAGAGAGATGAGGAAAAGAGAGGAGGAAGAGAGAGGAAGAGGAGAGAGGAGGAGGAGAGAGGAGGAAGAGAGTGGAGGAAGAGAGAGGAGGTAGAGTGAGGAGGAAGAGAGAGTTGAAGGAGAGAGGAGGAAAATAGAGGAGGAAGAGAGGAAGAGGAGAGAGGAAGAGGAGACAGGAGGAAGAGAGAGGAGGAAAAGAGAGGTGGAAGAGAGGAAGAGGAGAGAGGAGAAAGATAGAGGAGGAAGAGAGAGGAGGAAAAGAGAGGAGGAAGAGAGAGGAGGAAGAGAGAGGAGAAAGAGAGAGGAAGAGGAGAGAGGAAGAAGAGAGAGGAGGAAGAGAGAGGAGTGAGAGAGAGGCGTAAGAAAGAGGAAGAGGAGAGAGGATGAAGAGAGAGGAGGAAGAGGAGGAGGAAAAGAGAGGAGGAAGAGAGAGGAGGAAGAGAGAGGAGAAAGAGAGAGGAAGAGGAGAGAGGAAGAAGAGACAGGAGGAAGAGAGGAGGAAGAGAGGAGGAAGAGAGAGGAAGAGGAGAGAGGGGGACAAGAGAGGAGGAAGAGAGAGGAGTAAGAGAGAGGCAGAGGAGAGAGGAGGAGGAGAGAGGACGAAGAGAGAGGAGGAAGAGATAGAAGGAAGAGAGAAGACAAAGAGAGAGGAGGAAGAGAGAGGAAAAGGAGAGAGGAGGAGGGGAGAGCAGGAAGAGAGAGGAAGAAGAGAGAGGAGGAAAAGAGTTGGAAGAGAGAGGAAGAGGAGAGAGGAGGAGAGGGGAGGGAAATAGAGGAGGAAGAGAGAGGAGGAAGAGAGAGGAGTAAGAGGACGAGGAAAAGAGAGGAGGAAGAGAGTGGAGGAAGAGAGAGGAGGAAGAGAGAGGAGGAAGAGATAGGAAGAGGAGAGCGGGGGACAAGGGAGGAGGAAGAGAGAGGAGTAAGAGAGAGGCAGAGGAGAGAGGAGGAGGAGAGAGGAGGAAGAGAGAGGAGGATAAGAGGGGAGGAAGAGAGAGGAAGAAGAGAGGAGGAAGAGAGAGGAAGAGGAGAGAGGAGGAAGAAAGAGGAAGAAGAGAGTGGAGGAAGAGAGGATGAAGAGTGAGGAGGAAGAGAGAGGTGAAGGAGAGTGGAGGAAAATAGAGGAGGAAGAGAGAGGAAGAGGAGAGAGGAAGAGGAGACAGGAGAAGAGAGAGGAGGAAAAGAGAGGAAGAAGAGGGAGGAAGAGAAAGGATGAAAAGAGTGGAGGAAGAGAGAGGAGGAAGAGAGAGGAGGAAAAGAGAGGAAGAAGAGGGAGGAAGAGAAAGGATGAAAAGAGTGGAGGAAGAGAGAGCAGGAAGAGAGAGGAAGAGGAGAGAGGAGAAATATAGAGGAGGAAGAGAGAGGAAGAAGAGAGAGAAAGAGGAGAGAGGAGGAGAGACAGGAAAAGAGAGGAGAAAGAGAGAGGAGTGAGAGAGACGCGGAAGAAAGAGGAAGAGGAGAGAGAACGAAGAGAGAGGAGGAAGAGATAGAAGGAAGAGAGAAGACATAGAGAGGACGAAGAGAGAGGAAAAAGGAGAGAGGAGGAGGGGGGAGAGCAGGAAGAGAGAGGAAGAAGAGAGAGGAGGAAAAGAGAGGTGGAAGAGAGAGGAAGAGAAGAGAGGAGGAGAGGGGAGGAAAATAGAGGAGGAACAGAGAGGAGGAAGAGAGCGGAGGAAGAGGAGGAGGAAAAGAGAGGAGGAAGAGAGAGGAGGAAGAGAGAGGAGGAAGAGAGAGGAAGAGGAGAGAGGAGGAAGAGAAGGGAGGAAGAGAGAAGGAAGAGAGAGGAGGAAGAGAGAGGAAGAGGAGAGAGGGGGACAAGGCAGGAGGAAGAGAGAGGAGTAAGAGAGAGGCAGAGGAGAGAAGAGGAGGAGAGAGGATGAAGAGAGAGGAGGAAAAGAGGGGAGGAAGAGAGAGGAAGAGGAGAGAGGAGGAAGAGAGACGAGGAAGAGAGAGGAGGAAGAGAGAGGAGGAAGAGAGAGGAAGAGGCGAGAGCAGGAAGAAAGAGGAGAAGAGAGAGGAGGAAGAGAGACGAGGAGGAAGAGAGGAGGAAGAGAGAGGAAGAGAAGAGAGGAGGAGGAGAGAGGAGGAAGAGAGTGGAGGAAGAGAGAGGAGGAAGAGAGAGGAAGAGGAGAGAGAGTAGTAAGAGAGAGGAGGAAAAGAGTTGAGGAAGAGAGAGGAAGAGGAAAGAGGAGGAGAGAGCAGGAAGTGAGTGGAGGAAGAGAGAGGAGGAAGAGTGAGGAGGAATAGAGAGGTGAAGGAGAGAGGAGGAAAATAGAGGAGGAAGAGAGAGGAAGAGGAGAGAGGAAGAGGAGACAGGAGGAAGAGAGAGGAGGAAAAGAGAGGAGGAAGAGTAGGAAGAGGAGAGAGGAGTAAGAGAGAGGAAGAGAAAGGATGAAAAGAGTGGAGGAAGAGAGAGGAGAAAGAGAGAGGAGGAAAAGAGAGCAGGAAGAGAGAGGAAGAGGAGAGAGGAGAAATAAAGAGGAGGAAGAGAGGGGAGGAAGATAGAGAAAGAGGAGAGAGGAGGAGAGACAGGAAAAGAGAGGAGGAAGAGAGAGGAGTGAGAGAGAGGCGTAAGGAAGAGGAAGAGGAGAGAGGATGAAGAGAGAGGAGGAAGAGATAGAAGGAAGAGAGAAGACAAAGAGAGAGGAGGAAGAGAGAGGAAAAGGAGAGTGATGAGGGGAGAGCAGGAAGAGAGAGGAAGAAGAGGAGAGGAGGAAAAGAGAGGTGGAAGAGAGAGGAAGAGGAGAGAGGAGGAGAGGGGAGGAAAATAGAGGAAGAAGAGAGAGGAGGAAGAGAGCGGAGGAAGAGGAGGAGGAAAAGAAAGGAGGAAGAGAGAGGAGGAAGAGAGAGGAAGGGGAGAGAGGAGGAAGAGAGGGAGGAAGAGAGAGGAGGAAGAGAGAGGAGGAAGAGAGAGGATGAGGAGAGAGGGGGACAAGGCAGGAGGAAGAGAGAGGAGTAAGAGAGAGGCAGAGGAGAGAAGAGGAGGAGAGAGGATGAAGAGAGAGGAGGAAAAGAGGGGAGGAAGAGAGAGGAAGAGGAGAGAGGAGGAAGAGAGACGAGAAGAGAGAGAGGAAGAGAGAGGAGGAAGAGAGAGGAAGAGGCGAGAGCAGGAAGAAAGAGGAGAAGAGAGGAGGAAGAGAGACGAGGAGGAAGAGAGGAGGAAGAGAGAGGAAGAGAAGAGAGGAGGAGAGAGGAGGAAGAGAGTGGAGGAAGAGAGAGGAGGAGAAAAAAGAGCAAAAAGAAAATAAAAAAAGAAGATAGGAAAAAGGAATAAAAAAAAGAAAGAAAAACTGGAAAGAGGAGGAAGAGGAGAGAGGAGTAAGAGAGAGGAGGAAAAGAGTTGAGGAAGAGAGAGGAAGAGGAAAGAGGAGGAAGATAGAGAAGGAAGAGAGAGGAGTAAGAGAGAGGAGGAAGAGAGACGAGGAAGCGAGAGGAGGAAGAGAGAGGAAGAGGAGAGGAGGAGAGAGCAGGAAGTGAGTGGAGGAAGAGAGAGGAGGAAGAGTGAGGAGGAATAGAGAGGTGAAGGAGAGAGGAGGAAAATAGAGGAGGAAGAGAGAGGAAGAGGAGAGAGGAAGAGGAGACAGGAGGAAGAGAGAGGAGGAAAAGAGAGGAGGAAGAGTAGGAAGAGGAGAGAGGAGTAAGAGAGAGGAAGAGAAATGATGAAAAGAGTGGAGGAAGAGAGAGGAGAAAGAGAAAGGAGGAAAAGAGAGCAGGAAGAGAGAGGAAGAGGAGAGAGGAGAAATAAAGAGGAGGAAGAAGAGGGAGGAAGATAGAGAAAGAGGAGAGAGGAGGAGAGACAGGAAAAGAGAGGAGGAAGAGAGAGGAGTGAGAGAGAGGCGTAAGGAAGAGGAAGAGGAGAGAGGATGAAGAGAGAGGAGGAAGAGATAGAAGGAAGAGAGAAGACAAAGAGAGAGGAGGAAGAGAGAGGAAAAGGAGAGTGGATGAGGGGAGAGCAGGAAGAGAGAGGAAGAAGAGAGAGGAGGAAAAGAGAGGTGGAAGAGAGAGGAAGAGGAGAGAGGAGGAGAGGGGAGGAAAATAGAGGAAGAAGAGAGAGGAGGAAGAGAGCGGAGGAAGAGGAGGAGGAAAAGAAAGGAGGAAGAGAGAGGAGGAAGAGAGAGGAAGGGGAGAGAGGAGGAAGAGAGGGGAGGAAGAGAGAGGGAGGAAGAGAGAGGAGGAAGAGAGAGGATGAGGAGAGAGGGGGACAAGGGAAGAGGAAGAGAGAGGAGTAAGAGAGAGGCAGAGGAGAGAGGAGGAGGAGAGAGGAGGAAGAGAGAGGAGAAAAGAGGGGAGAAAGAGAGAGGAAGAGGAGAGAGGAGGAAGAGAGACGAGGAAGAGAGAGGAGGAAGAGAGAGGAGGAAGAGAGAGGAAGAGGAGAGAGGACGAAGAAAGAGGAGAAGAGAGAGGAGGAAGAGAGAGGAAGAGGAGAGAGGAGGAAGAGAGAGGAGGAAGAGAGAGGAAAATGAGAGAGGAGGAAGAGAGAGGAGGAAGAGAGAGGAGGAAGAGAGGAGGAAGAGAGAGGAAGAGGAGAGAGGGAGAGAAGAGAGGAGGAAGAGAGAGGAGTAGAGAGAGGCAGAGGAGAGAGGAGGAGGAGAGAGGAGGAAAGAGAGAGGAGGAAAAGAGGGAAGGAAGAGAGAGGAACAGGAGAGAGGAGGAAGAGAGACGAGGAAGAGAGAGGAGGAAGATAGAGGAAGAGAAGAAAGGAGGAAGAGAGAGGAGGAAGAGAGTGGAGGAAGAGAGAGGAGGTAGAGAGATGAAGAGGAGAGAGGAGGAAGAAAGTGGAGGAAGAGAGAGGAGGAAGAGAGAGGAAGAGGAGAGAGGAGGAAGAGAGAGGAAAATGAGAGAGGAGGAAGAGAGAGGAAGAAAGAGAGGAGGAAGAAGGAGGAGGAAGAGAGAGGAAGAGGAGAGAGGAGGAAGAGAGAGGAGGAAGAGAGAGAAGGAAGAGAGAGGAGGAAGAGAGAGGAGGAATATAGAGGGAGAGGAGGGAGGAGGAAGAGAGAGGAGGAAGAGAGAGGAAAAGAAGAGAGGATGAAGAGGAGGAGGAAGAGAGAGGAGGAAGAGTGAGAAAAAGGTGAGAGGAGGAGGAGGAGGGGAGGAAAATAGAGGAGGAAGAGAGAGGAGGAAGAGAGCAGAGGAAGAGGAGGAGGAAAAGAGAGGAGGAAGAGAGAGGCGGAAGAGAGAAGAGGAAGAGAAAGGAGGAAGAGAGAGGAAGAGGAGAGAGGAGGAAGAGAGAAAAGGAAGAGAGACGAGGAAGAGAGAGGAGGAAGAGAGAGGAAGAGAGAGAGGAGGAGAAGAGAGGAGGAAGAGAGTGGAGGAAGAGAGAGGAGGAAGAGTGAGGAGGAAGAGAGAGGTTGAAGGAGAGAGGAGGAAAATAGAGGAGGAAGAGAGAGGAAGAGGAGAGAGGAAGAGGAGACAGGAGGAAGAGAGAGGAGGAAAAGAGAGGAGGAAGAGGAGGTAGAGGAGAGAGGAAGAAGAGAGAGGAAGAGAAAGGTTGAAAAGAGTGGAGGAAGAGAGAGGAGGCAGAGAGAGGTGGGAAAGAGAGCAGGAAGAGAGAGGAAGAGGAGGGAGGAGAAATATAGATGAGGGAAGAGAGAGGAGGAAGAGAGAGAAAGAGGAGAGAGGAGGAGGGGAGAGCAGGAAGAGAGAGGAAGAGAGAGAAGGAAAAGAGAGCAGGAAGAGAGAGGAAGCAGGAGGGAGGAGAAATATAGATGAGGAAGAGAGAGGAGGAAGAGAGAGAAAGAGGAGAGAGAAGGAGGGGAGAGCAGGAAGAGAGAGGAAGAGAGAGAAGGAAGAGAGAGGAGGAAGAGAGAGGGAGAGGAGAGAGGAAGAAGAGAGAGGAGGAAAGAGAGGAGGAAGAAGGAGGAGGAAGAGAGAGGAAGAGGAGAGAGGAGGAAGAGGAGTTGGAAAAGAGAGGAGGAAGAGAGAGGAGGAAGAGAGAGGAGGAAGAGAGAGGAATATTAGAGGAGGAGGAGAGAGGAGGAAGAGAGTGGAGGAAGAGAGAGGAGGAAGAGAGCAGAAGAGGAGAGACGAGGAAGAGAGAGGAGGAAGAGAGAGGAAAATGAGAGAGGAGGAAGAGAGAGGAGGAAGAGAGAGGAGAAAGAGGGAGGAGGAAGAGAGAGGAAGATGAGAGAGGATGAAGAGAGAGGGGGAAGAGAGAGGAAAAGGAGAAAGGAGGAAGAGGAGTTGGAAAAGAGAGGAGGAAGACAGAGGAGGAATAGAGAGGAGGAAGAGAGAGGAAAAGGAGACACGAGGAAATGAGAGGAGGAAGAGAGAGGAGAATGAGTGAGGAGGAAAGAGGGGAGGAAGAGAGAGGAGGAAGAGCGAGGAGCAAGAGAGAGGAAGGGAGAGAGGAGGAAGAGGAGTTGGAAAAGAGAGTAGGAAGAGAGAGGAGGAAGAGCGAAGAGGAAGAGAGAGAAGAGGAAAGAGTAGGAGAAAGTGGAGGAAGAGAGAATAGGAATAGAGAGGAAAATGAGAGAGAAAAATGAGAGAGGAGGAAGAGAGAGGAGGAAAAGATAGGAGGAAGAAGAGGAGGAAGAGAGAGGAAGAGGAGAGAGGAGGAAGAGAGAGGAGGAAGAGAGAGGAGGAAGAGAGAGGAAGAGGAGAGAGGATGAAGAGAGAGAAGGAAGAGAGAGGAAAAGGAGAAAGGAGGAAGAGGAGTTGGAAAAGAGAGGAGGAAGAGAGAGGAGGAAGAGAGATTAGGAAGAGAGAGGAAAAGGAGACACGAGGAAATGAGAGGGGAAGAGAGAGGAGAAAGAGAGAGGAGGAAAAGAGGGGAGGAAGAGAGAGGAGGAAGAGCGAGGAGGAAGAGAGAGGGAGAGGAGAGAGGAGGAAGAGAGAGGTAAATGAGAGAGGAGGAGAGAGAGGAGGAATAGAGAGGAGGAATAGGAGAGGGAGGAGGAGGAGGGAGGAGAGAGAGGACGAAGAGAGATGAAAAGGAGAGAGGAGGAAGAGGAGGAGGAAAAGAGAGGAGGAAGAAAGAGGAGGAAGAGAGAGGAGGAAGAGTGAGAAAAGGGAGAGAGGAGGAAAGAGTGAGGAAGAGAGAGGAGAGAGAGGAGGAAGAGAGAGGAGGAGAAGAGAGAGGAAGAGGAGAGAGGAGGAAGAGGAGAGAGAGGAGAGGAGAGGAGAAGAGAGAGGAGGAAAAGAGAGGAGGAATAGAGAGGAAGAGGAAGAGAGGAAGAGGAGACAGGAGGAAGAGAGAGGAGAAAAGAGAGGAGGAAGAGGAGGAAAGAGGAGAGAGGAGGAAGAGAGAGGAGAAGAGAGGAGGAAGAGAGAGGAGGAAGAGGAGAGGAAGAGGAGAGAGAGAGAGGAGGATAGAGA